>NC_053023.1:497644942-497944942 GCF_003073215.2 Triticum urartu | reverse complement strand
GACTAAGGGCGCCAGGCGGGTGCCAGCCCGTGCAGTGTCCTCCTTTCCCCTTTGGTGCAAAGGGGGCAAGCGCAGCCGCAGAGTACCGAGGCATCAGGCAAAGGTTGCCATTTCGGTGCAACAAGACCAACACCAGGAGGACTGCAAGATGGAGGTCATCGTGGAGCCCAAGACGGCGTCACCACCAGAGCTTTGTGCAGGCGAAGACTACTTTTGTCAGGATAGCTGGTACTAGCTGTCCCCTTTCAAATTAGCCCGCCATTGTTGGCTCCCTTCCCGCTCGATATTTGGGAAGAGGACCAGGGCCTCTATAAATAGGACCAGCCACCTGCAGGATGAAGGAGGAGGCTGAGAGGTTAGAGGTTTTGAGTGAGGCATCATCAATTGAGGAGAGAGAGAGAAGAGGGTGACTGGACTCCTCCTAGCAGTTCATCACCCCAGCCAAGAACAGACCCTCGCGAGGCTGTTCTTCCTTGTATTGTTCATCATCATCAGCCCAAGAGGCAATCCACCACACCACACACTGGAGTAGGGTATTACACCACAACGGTGGCCCGAACCAGTATAAACCCTGTGTCTCTTGTGCTGTTCTTTCCATAGTTTAGATCTTAGCGAGGCGGAGGGGCGCAGGTAGGTAGGAGGCGAAATCTCCGCGCGCACCCCAGTGTTCAAACCTCAAGGGTCTACCGGAACCCGAAATCTGACATTTGGCGTGCCAGGTAGGGGTGCGCCGGAATCCACCTTCTACCGCTTCGTGCCCCGTCGCGTCGTCATCACCATGTTCGGCGACCAGGCGGGCAACCCAGATCCATGGGCGGCATGGCCCGCCCACGCAGAGCCGCTCGCCTCGGGTGACCCCGTGCCCTAGGCAGCTCGTGGTCCGCAGGGCGCTGCAGGCCGCGGGCGACGCGGACAGGCTTCGACAGCTCTCACACCGCGGCAGGCGCAGTCGGCAGCAAGGGCCTCCAATCACGCCGTGACCACGACACCGTACACCCGCCGGGAGCAGGCGAACTCGAGGGCCGCGCTCACGGTGGCCCGAGAGCTGTTGCAGTGCAGGCTGTTGGAGGGCGGCCACGATGTGCTGCTAGAGCGGGTGGCAGAGCTCCTGGGCTTCGCCGCCTCGGGGGCTCACCCCTTCTGTACCCGGCTCCCATCTCAAGCCCGCACGGGGGCCCCGCGCATGCCCGCGAGCTCCAAGGCTACTCCAACGCCAGCGAAGCTGTCAACACCGGACCGGCGGCACCGCTGTCCCTGCTCCCGGTCCGCGAAGAAGAAGGACTCAACGCGACCCGCGGCCCCAGTGGACAGCCGCGCTGCCACCCCACGGTGGGCGCGTCAGGCAGGACCGCGTGGCACGCGGGGCACTACGGCGTGGCCTTCGGGATGACGGCGCCAGAGGAATACGTGCCCCTCATGATGGAGCAAGGACACCCTCACGAGAGCGAACAAGGCTCACTCCACAGCCCAGGCTGGGGGGACGAGGCGCCAGGAGTTGAGCCTTTCCAGGAGCCCCGGGACGGTCCCACTAGCCATGCTAGAGGCAATGATTATCGGGTACCGCTAATTCTTCAGGAGCAGGCATACGCTAACCATGGATCGCAGGAGGTGCAGGTCGCCACAGCGAGCAGCTGCCCCGCTCCCACAGTCTCCTACCCCTCGGGAGGAGGGCGCAGGGGGCTGCAGGAGAGGGGCCGGGATCCGACATCACCACCGCGGCGTTCGGAGCAAGGAGTTCTCAGGAGGTAGGCCCTCCGCTGGGAACGTGCCTCAGGGCTTGCCCCCGGCGGAGGACCCGTGGTCGTCAGGGGAACCACTGGCGACCGCTCTACCCCATCGGCGGTGTCCTGGTTTCCGGTCGTCGTTGATGGCACTAGAGTGTGGCGCAAGGCGGGGCCCTCATCTGGCGATGTGAAGCAAGGCCGGTACCTGTGAAGAAGGCCCAGTGCCTGTGAAGCTCGCCGCCCCGTGACACTCTCACGTAATAATGAGTGGGGCTGTACACGCCCCGGAGTCTCAGGGGTGCCGGCCTCAGGCCCTGGGGCTCCCTCCCACGCCCAGTGGCAGCACTTAGCTCCGCGCTAGTGAGAAGACGTCCAAGACTAGACTAGGTGCCGGACGCAGCCTTTTGTCTTCTTTCGTTGCTTTTCCCTTTGGTTGTCACTTTCCCCCGCTGGATTCAAGTTGGATTCGAATTTGAGATTTTCGTGTGTTCGGGGAAGGGGTGCTTAGTCTCGTTCGAGCAATTTCTCGCATTTGGTTACCACTTCGCCTCAGCTGCCTCCCCTCATGAGCCCCTCGCGAGCCAGGTCAGGCCTAGCTTGCACGCAGCCCAGACTGCCGCCGCCGCGTCCTCTCAGGAGGGTGTTTTACTTCAGATCCAACGGATTCAATCAGGGAACACTCAGGACACCACAGCCTCCCACGGGCTACCTCAGGGCCAGCACGGGACAAAGGTAAACTAGCCGACCAGCGCGTCGCTTAAGCCAACCACTTGGCGCGGGCGCATGGGCAATATAGCGTCTACTAACACGATCAACACAAGTTTTACATAAGGGGCTCCCCCTCCAAAATGCTCTAACCGCCATCAGGCCAAAACCCGAGTTCTATTCATGCAGGGTAAGGAAGTAGGAACGATGCACAATCAGTCGGATAAATCCCCCAATGCGTCCTCAGGAGCACCACCCGAGCCGTTGCTGGCGTCGCTGAACTCGCCATCGTTGTCCGCGTCGCCACCAGCGGCGTCAGGGCCGTTCACCACGCCGCCCTCGTCGGCAGCCATGATCACGCCGTCATCGTCTGAAGCGAACGCCCTGATAAGAGCATCCACATTGTCTTCCACCCAGTGCGCCAGGTCGTCTCGGACGGCCTGGGGGACTGGGGCGATGGCGGCGTCAAAATCGAAGTGGGGATCCATGTTCCGGAGATGGCTGAAGACGCGAGAAAAGGCGCGCCCGAGCAGGGCGCGGCTCCTCCCCTCCACCAACCTGTCAGCCCTGACCAACCGCGCCTCCAGCTGTGTGACCACGTCAGTGAAGAACTGAAGATTGCCGGCGTAGTTGACTGCGTGCGGCTCGCCAACAGCCGCCTCGCAGATGTTGCCCAAGGCTGTGTTGGCTCTCTCCCGGAGCGTGGTGAGCATGGGGCCGTGCTCATGCTCCAGGATCCGCCGCTGACGTATCTCATCCGCATTCTGGCGCGCGACGGCCTCAGCCTCCTCCACCCGCTGGCGAAGAAGGAGCACCTCGGCCTGGGAGGTGGTTAACTCACCTTGCGCCACCTCAAGGGCGGCCCGGAAAGCATCGGCCCGCCGCGTCGCCTCCTCCAGCTTGGCCCTCAAGGCGGCAGTCCTGCCTTCAGCTTCGGCCCGGATCAACCCCAACTTCTCTTCGAACTCGTGCTCGAGGTTCAAATGCGCCATCGCCACCCGACGTCCGACCTCCTCCAGGACACGGGCTTCCTGTGCAACGACATCATCCTCTGCCTGTGTCACCAAGCGCTCCCTCTCTCCAGACGCTCGTACTCGCGGGTACGTTTGGCGGCTTCCAGCGTCAGTGCCTCCTCACACTTCTGGAGCTCTGCCGAGTCACCAGAGGCCACCTTTATCGACGCGAGGGCTTCCTCATGCAGCTCCACCTGCTCCTCCAATGAGTGGCACCAGGCCAGGAGCTCCCGAGCCCGCTCCTCCGCTGCCTTTCGCCGCCGTTCGGCTTCCCGGGCCTCCTCAGTGGCCCAAGATCAGGCCTCCCGAGAGGCCACCAGCGACACCTTGGCCTCTGCGTCATCAAGATCGCGCTGACGGCGCGCAAGGGCGATGGCGCCCTCCAGCTCGCGCCTCTCCGCAGCCAGGCGCAGGCCCTCGGCCTCAAGGCGCGCGTCTTCATCAGCAAGCTCCTCACCAAGCAGGCTCACCGCGTCAGCCGCCCTTCGAAGGAATCCTTGGCGGAGAGCACGACGCTCCCGAGCGCGCTGAAGCACGTCTTCCACACCATCATCTGCCCCAAGCAAGCGCCGGGGGCCACGAATCAGCACTCCCCCTCCGGGCTGGGGGCTGGGGGCTGGCACCCTCGTGACGGCCGGGCATGCCACGCTAGAAGCCCGGCCTGGAGCCAGCCCGTCCCCAGGTGAAGAGCGCAGGGAGCGCCTCAGCCAATCGCAGTCCACGACCAGGCGAGAAGCCCACGGCAGGCTGGCTATGCCACGAGAAGGCCCGCGAAGGAGGATCGCGAGGTGCGCATGGCCACGGTACGCCTCGGGGCGGTTCGCCTCTTCGATCGCCCTCACCGCAAGGGCTCCGCTGCTCGGAGTCCTTGAGGACGGTGGAGGGGATGAAGCCAAGGGGGACGGCTCCTCAGCCGTCTCCGCAAGCTCGGCTGGAAGGGGCCTGCGGAGCAAGGGTCAGTAAAAGCAACAGAAGGATCGGGAGCTGGGAAAGGAGAAGGCTTACTCATCAGTGGCGAAGTACTTCCTACGCTTCAGTAGGCGACAAGGGTAATCGTCGCCCAGGGCCTCCCTTCTCTTCCGGAGGGCCTCAAAGTCCACGTGGAAGCGGCCTAAGAGTTGGGCGTAGGGATCAACCAGCGACGAAGATGGAGCGTCAAAGCGATTTGCGTCAGGGGCGCCTGCCTGATGTGTGCTGCCAATCGCCTCGCCAAGAGAAGAAGCTGGAGCCTCAGGGGCCTCAGTCGCAGGCGCAGAGGGCAGCTGCTTGTCACCCTCAGCCTCAGCGGCACGGGCCCCAAGAACTGCTCCCTCATGAGCATCGCCCGGCGCTGTCACCCTGCCGGGAGCCCCCTCGGCCTCTGGCGCCTCATGCCTCCCTGCTCTGCCGCTTGAGGAAGAGTCGCCTTGGCCGACTGGAAGGGCAGTCACCACCACTGGGTTCTCGCGAGGCCCCTGGAGGCCGGTGGGGCGCCGCCCCCACTCATCAAAGATAGGCATCTGCTTCACAAAATCGCCCCTGCTCTGGCAGAGGTACAGCAAGGCCCCTCCCTGCTGGATGCTGTCGGGGTTGGGGTCCCCAGTCAGGGTCAAGAGCATTGTCCTCAGCACTTCAGGAGTCAGGTCCTCTTCCTGGAGCCTCATACGATCATCGCGCCCGCTGAAGGCCCACATCCGGCGGGAGTGGCGTTGGAGAGGAGCAACGCGGCGTAGCAGGAACTCCTTCACCACCTTGGGCGTTGTCACCCCAAGCGACCTCAAGAACGTGAAGCGGTGCCAGACGAAGACGAGCCGGGGGCTATCAAGCGTCTCCTGGCCCTAACCCGAATTGGGGACAGCAGGCGAAGTTTGCTCCAATAGCAGGGGGCTGGGCACCCCTGCATCCACATACAGCCACCACTCGCGGAACCCAGCCGCGGGCAGGGGGAGCTTGAAGTCAATCCCAGAGGCCGCTGTCTCAGACGCGGCAACGAAGCTCACGCACGCCTAGCATTGGGTAGGGTCGACAAGGCGCAGCGAGAAGAAGTGGCGCAGCAAGGCAACCGAAGGAAGGATGCCCATCATAGCCTCGCAAACAAAGGCGAAAACCGAAAGGAGAGAGATGGATTCAGGACCCAGATGCATCATGTGGATCTGATAGTGGGAAAGCACGGCATTGAAGAAATCAGAAAAGGGAGGAACCAGACCCGCCCACAGGGGTCGGCAAAATACGGGACGTCGGTGACTATCCTGTCAATGGAGAAGTGGGACGCGGGCCAGGCCGTCGTCCTCCCGCATTCGTTTAAGATAGTGGCCAGAGCCGAGCTGACCTTGCCCAAGCCCTCGGTGGGGGCCGCCAACAGCGGCGGGCAAGGCGGAGACATGGGTTTCTTCCCTCTTCCCTTCTTCGTCGGAGCCATGGCGATGGGAAGGGAGGGAAGGTTCGAGATTGGGTTGAAAACAGAAGCCGGAGTTCGAGCGGAGGAAGGACAGAGGGCGCTCAAGCAACAGAAAGGGGAACGACTGTGTACGACTACGAGTCCGCCTAGCATGGCACAAAATAAGGACGGCGTGGGGGAACAGTGCCACCCACGTCCAATCAACCGCCACGCGGCGTCCAAGGACGCAGGCTGTTAGGGCCCGCGGCGCTTCGCTCTTGCCCTTCCGCCTCCCTGCACGGCCAAGTCCGGGCGCGCCTTGGGCCCGGGGGCTACTGTTGGCGTTCTGGGAATGGGGGTCCCCAGACTTGCCTGCCTACGGCCTGCGGTGTGGCTCAAAGGGGGGCCCAGCAAGGCCCATCTTCACCAACACAAACCCAAGACCCTCGCGAGGGGCCAAGCCTCGCGGGGCGGACGACGCGGAGCTTCCTCAGGCACGGCCTCATCAGGCTGGCTCGCGAGGAGGCGGAGAGATCAAGGCGGGGTACCTCACGAGGTGCCCGTGACGCAAGCCATGACGACCAAGGGCGCCAGGCGGGTGCCAGCCCGCGCAGTGTCCTGCTTTCCCCTTTGGTGCAAAGGGGGCAAGCGCAGCCGTGGAGTACCGAGGCATCAGGCAAAGGTTGCCATTTCGGTGCAACAAGACCAAGACCAGGAGGACTGCAAGACGGAGGTCATCATGGAGCCCAAGACGGTGTCACCACCAGAGCTTTGTGCAGGCGAAGACTACTTTTGTCAAGATAGCTGGTACTAGCTGTCCCCTTTCAAATTAGCCCGCCATTGTTGGCTCCCTTCCCGCTCGATATTTGGGAAGAGGACCAGGGCCTCTATAAATAGGACCAGCCACCCGCAGGATGAAGGAGGAGGCTGAGAGGTTAGAGGTTTTGAGTGAGGCATCATCAATTGAGGAGAGAGAGAGAAGAGGGTGACTGGACTCCTCCCAGCAGTTCATCGCCCCAGCCAAGAACAGACCCTCGCAAGGCTGTTCTTCCTTGTATTGTTCATCATCATCAGCCCAAGAGGCAATACACCACACCACACACTGGAGTAGGGTATTACACCACAACGGTGGCCCGAACCAGTATAAACCCTGTGTCTCTTGTGCTGTTCTTTCCATAGTTTAGATCTTAGCGAGGCGGAGGGGCGCAGGTAGGTAGGAGGCGAAATCTCCGAGCGCACCCAAGTGTTCGAACCGCAAGGGTCTGCCGGAACCCGAAATCCGACACGATTATTGGCTTGCTGCAATGCTTTCCATGTCTGGAGAATTTGTATATAAAGGTGATGATTTCACGCACATTGAAAGCCCATATATAATGTACTATAATTAATCGTCCAGCTATCACACTTTCAACATAATCTTATTTAGACTTTAACTGTTTTCAATCTTCATCTCTATTTGCGCACTAACACATGGAGAAAAAGGCATAACCAATCGATGGTTCAAGAAGGACCGGGGTTTTCTCAGGTCTCATGACATTCGTTTGAAGACAGTAACACTAGAAGGATATGCATCCAACAATGCAAGCACTAGCTTTGTCACATTCTTCATGTTGAATGCGTGGGCACTATTATCCGTGAGGATTAAGTTTTTCGACAAGAAATTTCTTACGACTTCAAGTGTTGAACAACATAAAACAAGTTTCAGGTGGACCAAACGGTTTATGAGCATGCTCGGCTTCTATTTACAACAGGTTGTCATCATGTACCAGTAGAATTTCTGGTCGGGGATCTTGATTTTATGGATCAGACCGATCCATTTGATTGTGACTACCGAAAAATTTGGTTGAGTTAGATGCCACTGTCCTGTTCAATCCGGATTTCGTCTAAACCCAATGAGCAATTAATCCTCGTGCTTTTGTATTGTTTGTAAGCTGGAGTTAGATATTGTTTCCCTTTTCAACTCGGTTTTGACCCATATTTTCTTTCATACTGGGCCAATGGCTTGCCATTTCTTTAAGTAAGACATAAATATTATAAGCATTCACAACATAGGGAAAGAACATCATTCTCGCGGGAACCTCGAGATCTTTGTTCATGACAGAACCCGTAAGTTCTTAGCGCCCACCAACACCCACAAACTTATTTTCAGCTAGCACACCAAATGGGCTGCAATTCTTAATAAGAAAAGTTGCATGGTAGTGACAGATTTGGATTTGTCATTTGGGACCCATGAGGAAAAAGCCTATCCAGGGCGGTGCCGAATCGACAGTAAACATTGAGAAACCTGGTTTTAAAATTAATGTAAATCCAAAACATGCCTCAAAATCATGAAAGTTGGCAGGTGTTATGACATAGCACCAACATGTTGTGGTAAAAAATTAGTACAATTTGGGACAAGTTTTGGTACAAACTTCTTACAAACCGGAGCTTCTCTAAAAAAGGGTCATGGTTCCCAGAGGGACATTGTCACCTATGTGTGCGAAATGACATACGCTGTCTCTTCCCGCCTTGATTTATTTTACAGAGGCAACATGCAACTATATATAGTAGCATCGTCCTAAAAATATGAAATTATTCATAATTCATTTTGTATTTTTATACATTATCTGAGTTTCCTAGGCATTTTGGAACGTACTTTCGTGTGTGCAAAGGTCATGTGTGTACTAGCCACATATGTAATTCAATGTTCAATCTATTTATGGAATCAAGTCCTTATAAGTTGTAAGTACATATGTTGTTGTTCTATGTGCAATGACATCGCACACGGATCATACTGGGGAACTCGTCGGTGATGATTTCATTAATCGCTGAAAATTGTATACCACCAAGAGTTTGCCCACAACACACACGGCTTATTAGCAGCAATTGTCTGTGTTATTATCGGTCTTCGCACACATTTCTGATTACATACCTGTTTGTCGCGTATCACACACATCTTGTTATATTGAACCGTTTCTGTTGTCTTGGCTCAAAGCAAACAGTTCATCCGAGTGAATCGCATGCCGTATATCGCACACACCTTGATCTGGCTGGCCGTTTCTTTTGTGTTGCCTAATCATAAGCAGTGCATCCCGAGTGAACCATATGCTATATATCGCACACACCTTCATCTGGCTGCCCGTTCTTTTGTTCCTCATCATCACAAATAGTTAATTGAACAGAACCGTATGCCCTGCATCGCACACACAACTAAAATCTGAACCGTGTTTGATGCATCCGTCATCGCAAACGGTTTGCACCTTTTTTGACGGGTTTTTACACCACCGATTGTGATTATTGCATCGCACATAGTTTTGTCGAAGGGTCTCTGATCATAGTGTTGCGTTAGCAGCATCTTGCAGTAGTGTCCTTACATTTGCTGGAATCACTCAAATCACTTTTCGTATCACTCTCAATTTATGGAATTTTTGGAACCAGGGCGCCCGGAACCAAGTTGATTTGGTATTCATGTCTTCCTTTGGTGGCAATCCGGGTGGTACCTCCTTGGGAAACACATCCTCATACTCCTGCAAAATATCAAATACAACACTAGGAAGAGTTGAGGGTAAGTCGTTAGCAGTCAACAAAAGAATGGATCATTAGATTCTCTCAATTGTCGGATGTGGGGTTCCGGCAAACCCTTAAGGTTCGATCACTGGGGTGTGCGCGAAGTCTTTCCCTCCTACCGATCTACGCTCTAGCTCTCTAGGATCTTGCGGACGAACTCGACAAACTCACAAGAAAGAAAGACACGGGGTTTATACTAGTTCGGGCCACCATTGTGGTGTAATACCCTACTCCGGTGTGGTGGTTGTGGATTGCCTCTTGGGCTGATGATGAACAGTACAAGGGAAGAACAGCCTCCTGAGGTTGAGGTGTTCTTGTGCTTTCGGACTTGTGTGTCTCTCTCCAGCTAAGTTGAGATCTCTCTCTGGTTCTCCTCCCCTTCTACTATGGTGGCTAATCCTATTTATAGAGGCCCTAGCCCTCTTCCCAAATATTGAGCAGGAAGGGAGCCAACAATGGCGGTCTAATTTGAAGGGGGACCGCTAGTACGAGCTATCCTGACAAAAGTAGTCTTCGCCTGCATAAAGCTCTGGTGGTGACGCCGTCTTGGACTCCACAATGACCTCTGTCTTCCAATCCTCCTGGTCTTGGTCTTGTTGCACAGAAATGGTAACCTTTGCATGATGCCTCGGTACTCCGTGGCTGCGCTTGCCTCCTTTGCACCAAAGAGGAAACAAGGACGCTGCACGCGCTGGCGCCCGCCTGGTGTCGATCATCATGGCTCATGTCACGAGAGCCTCGTGAGGTTCGCCCCGCCTTGATATCTCCGCTCCTTGCGAGCTTGCTTGACCAGGCCGCTCCAGAGGAGGTCTTGTGTCACCCGCCTCGCGAGGGTCTTGGATGCCTTGTTGATGAAGACGGGTCGTACGGCCTGCTGGCTCAGCCACGCCATGGGCCGCAGGCAGGTAGGTCTGGGGACCCCCGTTCCCAGAATGCCGACAGTAGCCCCCGGGCCCAAGGTGCGCGCGGGCTTGGCTTCGCGGTGAAGCCAAGGGTCAAGTTCGGAGCTCTGCGGGCCCCAAAAGCATGCGGCCTCGGTCGACGCGTGGCAGTTGATTGGACGTGGACGTCTCCATTTCCCCACGTTGCCTCGGCAACTACTTGACCTGACAAAAGGCTAGCGCGGGCGGCACTTTCCTTCATTGCTTCTTCCTTGCCCCGCTCCAAACCCCCTTTCTCGCTCTTCGCCGCCGCTACCTACAGATCTGCTCCGGCCTTGCTCTGCATCTGTCGCCCATGGCGCCGCGCAAGGTCAAGATTTCCTCGGCTCCTGCTTGGTACGATCCCGCTCTTGAGGCGCCCAATGTTACGGAGAAGAGCCTTGCCTCCGTGCGCCTGCTGACGGCGGGAGAGAGCAACAAGTGGGGGAAGACGGAGCTCTGGCTTGCCCCCGACGAGCCAGAGCCTGAGAGGATCACCTTCTTTCCCTTCTTTTCGAGCAGTGTTGCCGTCAGGTTGGTTCCTCCCTTCTCTGATTTCTTTTATGAAGTCCTCGACCACTATGGGCTGCAAGTGTTGCATCTCCATCCCAACTCTGTCCTCCTCCTATCCATCTTTGCCTACTACTGTGAGGCGTACCTGGGCGTGATGCCGTCCGTGGCGCTCCTGCGCCATTTCTTCTTCCTCCGTGTGAGCGAGGGTCACATCTCTGGATGCGCCAACTTCATTGCGTCCGGCAAGGCCAACTCGATCTTGAGCACCGGGAAGAGGGCCGACAACATTCAATCCAAATGGGTTATGGTGGATGCCAAGCTCGCCCATCCACGCCCGGTGTTGCCGACGGAGGCGCCCCGGCAAGGCAAGGAGTGGCCCAGGGCGGAGCTTGTCGATGAGCGGGCATCGTCAGTGTTGGGGCAGATGATGACTGACCTAAAGCCAGGCAATGCGAGGGCGGCCAAAATAACAGGAGTGATGCTCCTGAGGGAGTTCTTGATGCTGCGGCTGGCCCCACTCTAGGCACGCGCGCCCCTTATGGGAGCTTGAAGGAGGGGACAACAAGGCCCGCCTGAGGCTGAGGGACCTGCCTGACGACGAACTGGACGCCGTCCTGCGTCTCATAGTCGGAGACAACCAGGAGTACCCGCCTAGCACCTTCATTCCCCTGCTTCAACGCAGGGACCGGGAGGAATTCGTTGCCTCCAGGATGACCTTTGATGCGCGTGGGCTGGTGCCGCCGGTGTTTTTGGGAGCTCCCACAGCGCAGAAACCGGTGGAGTTGTCCTATGGCGAGTCCCGCGGAGAGGGGGAAGAGGAGGTGGACTTGGAGGAGACCCTGGAAGAGGTGGGGGAGACCTCCCCTCCGAGCAAGGCCAAGATTCTCCGCGCCCTTCCTGATGATGCCGACGCCAACGCCTACCAAGGAGAGAAGGAGCAACCCTTCGTCCCACCGAAGGGCAGGTCGTCGTTGGTGGGTCGTGGTGACGCCTCCACCCCAACACGTCCTGGGGCTGGATCCGGTTCTTCCTCCGCACCGCATGGCGCCGCTAGAGCCCGAAGGGCTGCCCTTCAGGCCCCGATGCTGTCAGGCCTCAAGCTTCACAAGTGAAAGGTGGAGTACCTCGCGGTGGACCGGTAGGTGTCTCGAACTTCGCTCTGTCCCTGCTAGTACTTGTTATTTCCTGACGCTCGCCTTTGGTTGATCAGGCCGACATCTTCGACGAAGAGGAGGAAAGAGGGTATGGCGGCTGTGCCTCCCTCCGCAAAGCAAGGGGGCAACATCGCCCGTGTCTCCCCAGCCCGGTCGTCCTTGCGGGGCCAATAGGAGAATCGCCACGTGAAGCCAGCCCCCATGGCCCCGCTGGCTCCGGAGGTGCGGTGCTTGGCGCGGCTGACGAGGTCCCAGCTGCTCCAGGGCCCGCGGTCTCCCAACCCCTGGTGACGGCGTCACTTCCTCCTACTTCTGCACCTCCACCTTCTACGCCTGCTGTCGTCTTGGAGCGTGCCCTGTCAGAGATGACCCAGCTGCAGGCGGATCTCCTGAGCGTTGACCCGCGCCTGGTGGCCGGGCGTCTGGAGTTGGCCTCCGGATGGCTTAATTCTTACCTGGCGGTACGCGCGGCGCTGGGCCAGGCTGTTGCAGCTTCCTAGAGGGAGAAGCAAGGAGCTGTCGGTGCTGCAGCAGATCAAGAGGTGGCGCTCAAAGACGCCAAGGCTTCCCGTGACCGCTGCCAAGTGCTGGAGGGCGAGTTGCAGAGCCTGCGCGACAAGCACGCCGAAGAGGTACGCTGCCGCCAAGCAGAGGAGAAGGAGATGAAGGCCTGGGAGGAAGCTGTCAAGAACCGTGACGCTGACCTGGCGGAGCTGGGGAAGAAGCAGGCTACCGAGCGCAACCGGTTGGAAGAGTTGGAGCAGAAGATGGAGGCGAAGGAGACCAATCTTGCCGCCAAGGCGCGAGTCCTGGCCGAAGACTGTGTGGCCTTCGCCGATCTCGAGAAGAGGTCTCGCAAGGCGCTGAGGACGCTCTACGAGCACGGCCTAGAGAGGCCGCTGGACACTGACGAGGACGGCCCCGCCCATCTGCTTCCTCTCGTGGTGAAGGCGCTTGAGGAGGTTGTTGAGGGCCTCGGTCCTATGGCGGAGGCAGAAGCTCACGTTCTGTCTCAGCAGCACTGACTCGCGTCCTCAGCCATCTGCACCTCTGCGACCCCAACGCCCGCCTTGACGAGCTGCTGGAGCCTGTGGCTGAAGACCTCTGCGAAGCCGCTGCCGCAGCTGTTCAAGGTTAAGTGGAGGATTTGCTGGGGAAGTTCCGCGGCTTTGTCTCTGATCCTCTGCCTGGCGATAGCGCGGATCCTGCGGCTGGTGGTGAAGGTGAGAGCATCGTCGCCCACGGGGGTGCACCTTCCGCAGGCGATGACGATATCCAGGGGTGACATGTGGTTGTTCTTCTCGTTTCATTCCTGCGACATACATCAGGCCTCGTGGAGGCGTTTAGAATTTTCATTTGGTATTTTGAGAACAATATGCTTGTAATATTTGCTTCGAGATTTTGCGTTTTCCTTCCTATTTGCTTTGTTGTGCGTCGGCAGAGCCCGGCCCCACGCATACCTCAACCGCCATTGGGCCGACCGGAGACTAGGACGGTCCAAGGAGTGAGGGGCTACGTGACCAGTTAGGCTCCTGAGTCGCGATGCTCAGGAGTCCCCCTTGATGTGCGAACATCATATAGGGAGAGTTTGTGAGGATAGACTAAAGTTCTATGTCGGCAGAGCCCGGCCCCGCGCATACCTCAACCGCCATTGGGCCGACCGGAGACCAGGATGGTCCAAGAAGTGAGGGGCTACATGACCAGTTAGGCTCTTGAGTCGCGACGCTCAGGAGTCCCCCTTGACGTTCAAACAGTTTCCATACCTGCCCTCGCCGAGGCCTTGGGAGGGGTGCATGACGCCTAGGTCCGGTGGACCTGGTTGGGTGTCGTGCGCTTGGGCGTGACCCGAGCGCAGCCCCTGCCCAGCCCCCTCGCGTGAATCTCCCGAGGGGAGGTGTCGTGGTGAGGCTGGGCGTTGAGCTCTAGGATCCTTGAGGTTGGTACGACCGTGGGGTCGCCCTCAGTTGTTTATCACCAGCGCGGAGCATAGTGCTTCCGCTTGTGCACGGGCATAGCCGCTCCTCTACAGTGTCGATAGCTAGTGCGGAGCATGGAGCTACCACTTGGGCGTGGGATGGGGGCCCCCTCTGGGAGGAGCCCCCGGGGCATGTACAGCCCCGCCCTGACACGTGTCTTGCACGGTAGGGCTGCGAGGTGTATCTGGGCACTTGTGAGCCAGCGCGGGACTCACGAGGCCCTACCTCAAGGCGGGTTGCGCCTGGTCTTGAGTCTTGGTGACTATATGTTCCTACAAGGCGGTTAGATGCAAGCACTCTACATCCTCAGGTCCCGTCCCTCGAGCGAGCTCAACCACCGTTGGTATGCCAGGTCGCGATGCCGTGGTCAAGGCCAGGGGGTGAGGGCTGGAGAGCCAGTAAGAGCTCCTGAGTCATGATGCTTAGGAGCCCCCCTTTTAACATGCAAGTGAATTGCATAGGGTGAACGGACCCGTGGCGGGAGGTGATCGAGCAGGTGACATCAGTTGGCAGGTTAAGCATGAAGAGCAGATCGACTTGGATAAATGCAGGGAGATACATGCCACTGGGTCTGGCCCAAGCGGCGTGGGGATGTTGCAGCCCGAGGGGCGCCCCTAACAAGGTAAGCTAAAGACATAAGCAAAAGGGATACATGCCACAGGGACGGACCCATGTGTCCTGGGAATAATGCAGCCCGAGGGGCGCTCCCAGCTTAAATGGACTTGGAAGATGTCACCTGGTCCTGTAGACGAAGTAGAGTTGGTGCAGCTGAAGCCACGCGTTGAAGGAATGGCTCCTCATGAGCCGCCGGGACCCTGAGCTTTGGGAGGCTCAGGGGGCTCGGGAGGTTCCCTGAAGACCGTCCCCATATCCCCAAGAGCAACGTGGGACCTGGCCTGCTGAGCCGCCAGGACTTGCCGCACATTGTGCCGATAGGCTGACGCCACGCTCGGCTAGCCGAAGGGCATGCGAACGTAGCTGTGTGGTGGACCCTCACAGCGGCCCACACGTGATGGCCAGAAGCGTTCCTGAGATGCGGCCCCGTTGAGCCCTGGGACGTCGACGCAGACACGCAGCCGGGCATCCTTGCCTGGATGGGGGGCTGCACCTTGTGAGCGGCTGTGGCCGCGCATGGCTCTTGCTTCTTGCAGTTCCTGGGTGGTCCTAGTGATGAACTCCTGGGTGGTGGGCACTGCTTGCCCCGTGCTCTCCTAAGGAAAGCGTGTCGTGAAGCACGCTTCCAAGGGGTGCCCAAGCGCCTCCCTCGTGATGTTGGCAAGGTCTGAGGCTCTCCAGGAGAGAGCCCCCGAGCCCTGCCGAAGGAGGGCGCCGGGCGAGGTTTCCTATGCTGTGGAGGGAGGCGCCCCTGGAGCGGGCGCTGATCCTAACAAGGCTCCTGACGTGACGCCATCTTCTTGGGGTCCTGCGCGGCACGACAGCTTCTTCTAGGGGATGGTCTCCGAAGGGCCTTCACTTCTGCTGTCAGGGTTTTCGATTGCTGCGGCTTGGAAGGCGCGCTTGAGGGAGCACATCATATCCCTTTCTTCACATGGGACCATGATGATTTCCCCGCTTCCTGGCATCTTGAGGATGTTGTAGCCGTGATGAGTGACTGCCATGAACTTGGCCAGGGCTGGATACCCGAGGATGGCATTGTACAGCACATGGATGTGCGCAACATCGAAGTCGATGAGCTCGGTGCGGTAGTTCTTGCGCTCCACGAAAGTGACAGGCAGGCGGACCTGCCCTACCGGTGTGGTGGAACCATCAGTCACTCCTGAGAAAGGCTTGGTTGGCTGGAGCTGCTCGTAGGGCACTTGGAGGTTGTCGAACGTGTTGACGGATAGGACGTTGAGCCCTACACTGCCGTCGATGAGAGTCTTGGTGACCTGCACATTGCTGATGACTGGGGAACACAACATAGGAAGAATGCTAGTGGTGGCCGCGCACTTGAGCTGGTCTGCCGAGTTGAAGGTGATGGCGCATTGGGACCACATGAGCGGGCGCATGGCCTCGATCTTGGGGAGTACCGCGTTCAGCTCGCGAGCGAACTGTTTGAAGATGCGCTGAGAGGCCGGGGCCTGAGCATCGCCCAAGATGCAAGCGACCGCACGCGGCTCCTAGAAGCCCCCAGCCCCCTCGTCCTGGTGGTGGTCGTCGTTCCTTCTTGGTGGCGGCAACGGGGGAAGACCGGTGTTGCCCTGGGGGCGATCCTCACGAGGCGGGTCCCTCCAGGCACCCTCGCGAGGTTGGACCTGCCAGCGGTCCTCACGAGGCCGGTCGCGCCACTCCTGGCACGGGCCACGGTCGTCCCAATGTCCGCCTCCACGTCCTCCTCCGCGGCCGTAGCCCTGGTCGTTGCACTCGGGGCGTCGACCGAAGCATCCTTCCCGAATGGCTCTGAGCTCTTGGCACTCGCTGGTGTTGTGGGTGTTCAGGTTGTGGAAGGCACAGAACGGATGGCCGTTCTTGGATGACTCGGGCTGATCTCTGCCTCGCTTGGTGTCCGGCTCTGCTGCGAGCACTACTGCCTCCTTGCGCTTCATGTCCTTGGCCTTGGCCTTCTTCTCCTCCACTCATGAAGCTGGCAGCTCAAGGAGAGAGAGGCGCCCCTCCTCACCTCTTGCGCACTTGGTCGCCAGGTTGAACAGCTCCTGAGATGTGCAAAGCTCCTCGTGTATAGCCAGCTCTTCCTTCATCTTGACGTCACGGACACCGTCTGAGAACGCGGAGATGATGGCTTCGTCCGTGACCTTGGGGATCTTGAGTCGGGTGTTGTTGAAGCGATGGATGTACTTCTGGAGGGTCTCTCCTGACTGTTGCTTGATGCGGCGTAGATCGCCCGCGACCGATGGGCGGTCACGAGTGCCCTGGAAGTTGGTGACGAAGCGGTCGCGCATCTCTTCCCAGGAGGAGATCGAGCCGTGCTGCAGGTTCAGGAGCCAGGAGCGGGCCCCATCCTTGAGAGCCATGGGAAACCAGTTCGCCATGACATTTTCGTCGCCGTTGGCCGCTTCAATGCTCAACTCATAGAGGTGTAGGAACTCCGCGGAGTCGGCAGTGCCGTCGTATCGAGGAGGTAGATCTGGCTGGAACTTGCCTGGCCAGGCGACGCTACGCAGCTCAGGGGTGAAGGCACGACAGCCTGCCGTGGTCGCCGGGGCCCGCTTCTTTGCTCTCTTTTATGCATGATTTCTTATAGCCTCGTATTTCTTCTCTGATATTTGGGTTTTGTTTGGCCAACTTGATCTATTTATCTTGCAATGGGAAGAGGTGCTTTGTAGTGGGTTTGATCTTATGGTGCTTGATCCCAGTGACAGAAGGGGAACCGGCACGTATGTATCATTGCTACTAAGGATAAAACGATGGGGTCTATCTCTACATAGATAGATCTTGTCTACATCATGTCATCGTTCTTATTGCATTACTTCATTTCTCCATGAACTTAATACAGTAGATGCATGTTGGATAGCGGTCGATGTGTGGAGTAATAGTAGTAGATGCAGGCAGGAGGCGGTCTACTAACCTTGGACGTGATGCCTATATAATGATCATTGCCTGGATATCGTCATAATTATTTGAAGTTCTATCAATTTCCCAACAGTAATTTGTTCACCCACCGCTTTGCTATTTTTCTCTAGAGAAGTCACTAGTGAAACCTACGGCCCCCGGGTCTCTTTATCATATTATTTGCCTTTGCGATCTATTTTATTTGACTTTTATTTTCAGATCTATTAAACCAAAAAACCAAAAATACCTTGCTGCAATTTATTTTATCTGGCGTTCGATCTATCAATATTTACAACTCTCTCACGTCCGTTTGCCAATTTCTGGCACCGTTACCTGAAAGGTATTAACAGCCCCTTTAACACGTTGGGTTGCAAGGATTTCTTATCTATGTGCAGGGGCTGTTTACGTTGTGTTGATTGGTTCTCCTACTAGTCCGATAACCTTGATTTCGTATCTGAGGGAAATACCTACCGCCGCTCTGCTGCATCATCCCTTCCTCTTTGGGGAAATACCGACGTAGCTTCAAGCGACATCAAAAGGAATTTCTGGCACCATTGCCGGGGAGGATCTTCAACATATACCAGGTTCCTAATCACAAATCTCATCTCCTTGCAATTTACTTTATTTGCCATTTGCCTCTCGTTTTCCTCTCCCCCGGTTCACAAAAAATTGCCGTTTTATTCGCCTCTCTTTTTTGATCGCCGTTTTCTTGTCAGATCAATCCTTTGCTTGCAATCATGAGTGATTTCGGTATGGCACCAATAGATGATGGCCTAACTCCTAAAATTGGATGTACGGGCAATCTGGATGCCAAAACCATTATTTTGGGGCAAGGGAAATCAAACTATAGGATTGTCATCAAACCTTTATTTCACGCAACAATCCTAAGTTTTCAACAATGTTAATCAACATTACTCTTGGATTGTTGTGGGAAATCAAAAGGGGTATGATGCAAACCAACTTACGATTGCTAAGGCCTCTATGGATAACATGTTTTATGTTGTGTTTACAAAGCCTGATGATGAAAATACCTTTAAGAAACTTAAGAACAAGGATGACAAAACTTAGATCCTTGCTTTATGCCTAGCTAAGGGCATAAAACTATAGAGCTTGTTGGGAAGCAACCCAATGAATAAATTTTATTTTTTTTCTTTTTTGCTTCCTGTTTTTGTGTGTTAATACAATTATGCTACTGTTATGATTGTGTTTTGTATGTTTTAATTAGAGTTTGTTCCAAGTAAAGCCTTTAGAATCTTCTTGGGTGATAGTTGTTTGATCTTGCTGAAAAAACAGAAACTTTTACGCTCACTAAATTAATTTTCATTTTTTACCAGAGAGCGATAAAATACCCATTCTACTTGCAGTAGATCAATATACAAATTGCTCATGTCGTCCTAATTTTTTAGAATTTTTGGAATAGTCACATTGCTACAGACTATCTTGTTTTGACAGATTCTGTTTTCTTTGTGTTGTGTGCTTATTTTGATGGCTCTATGGTTTTCTTTGATGAGTTTTGTCCATAGAAAAGTTGGAATACAGTAGATATAATACAAGAACAAAATATGAATTGGTTTGATACATCACTTATAGTAGTGGTTTATTATTCTTATACTAACGGATCTCATGAAGGTTTTGTTGAGTTTTGTGCGATTGAAGTTTTCAAGCTTTTGGTTATGTTATGATGGATGAAGGAAGATGGAAGAGCCTAAGCTTGGGGATGCCCCGGCATACCAAGCTATTATCCAAAAATGAGCAACCAACTAAGCTTGGGGATGCCCCCGAGTGGCATCCCCGCTTTCTTCCAACGATCATCGATATTTTACTTGAAACTATATTTTTATTCATCACATGGTATGTGTTTTGCTTGGAGCGTCTTTGTAACGCCCCGAGACCGATGTGCCAGGTGTCCTCCAGTTATTCGCTGTTGTTGCCTTGTCATTGCTTGCGTGTCATGCATATCATATCATGTCATCATGTGCATTTCATTTGCATTCATGTTTGTCTCATGCATCCGAGCATTTTCCCCGTTGTCCGTTTTGCAATCCGGCGCTCCTATGTCACCCGTTGCCCCTTTCTACCTCTTTTCGTGTGCGAGTGTCAGATGTTTTCGGATTGGACCGAGACTTGTCATGCGGCCTTGGTTTACTACCGGTAGACTGCCTGTCAACTTTCGTGCCATTTGGACTTCGTTTGATACTCCAATGGTTAACCGAGGGACCGAAAAGGCCTCATGTGTGTTGCAGCCCAACACCCTTCCAAACTGGCCCAAAACCCACCTAAACCCCTTCTATCATCTAGAGCGTTCAATCACGATCGCGTGGCCGCAAACCGCACCTCATTTGGAGCTTCCTAGCTCCCTCTACCCTTATATAAAGGCCTCCCCCGAAATTTTCGGGTCATTCTACCCTAACCCTAGAAAACCCGCTCCTCTGCCGCGCCAGACATGTCCGCCCCTGGCCAGACAACCGCCACCGCCAGCCGCAGCCACTGAGGGCTCGCCACGTGTCGTGCCGGGAGCTCCCCCGCTGCCGGCCCGCTCGGCCCGAGCCGGGCCCTCCTCGCCTCGCAGCCGGGCCGCGTCCCGCGCCCGATGCCGCCGCATGCGTCCCTCGCGCGCCGCCCGAGCACGCCGGCTCTGCCGCGCCGCCCTCGCCGGACCGGCGCCCCGCAGCCGCGCCTCTCGCCGGCGTGCTGCTCGCCGTCGCCGGTACCACCTCGCCGCCCCCCGCTTGACGTGCGCCGCCGCCGCACCTCTCCACTGGCGCCGCCCTGCGCTGCTCGCCGGAGCCCGTGCCGTCCTCGCTGGATCTAGCTCCGGCCGCCTCGCCCTCATCTTCTCCGGTGACTCCACCGCGATTCCGGTGATCCTCGGACTCCGTGCCGCTACAGTAACCCCAGATCCAGATCCAGTTTCAGTTCAGGTTGACTTTTGACCTAATTCCAGATATTTTTGCATAATTTGACATGACATAACTCTGCATCCGTGGCTCTGATTCGTTCGTATAGCATATCAAAATGTTCATCTCGACGAGTACATCATTTCATCTCATTGCATCATCTTCATTTGAGCTCATCTTGATGCCCAAAATGTCGTTTCAAGAGGGCTATGTGATGATTATGTTAGATCGGTTTCAGCAAACGACATTTTGTCATTTTTGCCATGATTAATGTGTGCATGCTATGATCCTGAGCTCTACATGTATTTTGATGTATGCCATGCCATCTTTACAGGGATGTATGCCATGTATTTTTGCGATCTTTCTGGTGACTAGCACAAACATGCAAAGTAGCTTACTCAATGATGCTGATTTCAGGGACTTAGAATTTCACTAAGTCCTTGTCCTGTTTTTGTTTTTATGTCATATGTTCATGTTGTTTCCTAGTGATCAGTGCCTCTTTTGAGCATAGTCAGTAAGGATGTTTTGTTAATATTGTTGTGCTCTATCCATCCATGTCTTTGTTTGCAATTATGGAGCAACCTAGCTTGAGTCAATCGAGCTTTACTTTTGCTATAAAATGTTCCTGGCAGATTGCTAACATGTTTAGCAATTTTGCCGAGCTTGTTGTTATTGATCCGTGCATGCTATGTTGTTGTTCTTGCCATGTCTAGCTTCTATGCCATGTCTATTTGCTGGGTGTATTCTTAGTTTGTCATGCAATGCCTCGTAGTGAGTGCATCGAGCTCGTAAACATGCCTACTTGATATCTGATTTGCCATGCTCCAGTTTTTCACCAAGTCTGAATCTGTTTATGTTTTTGCTATGTTCACATGGTTGCAATTGTACTTTCTGATCCCTTTTGGCTCATGGTCACTAAGGGACTTTTATTGTATGCTTTGGGTAGCTTCATGCCATTCCTTGCTTTGCCATAATATGTTCCTATAGCATGTAGTTATCGTGCTCTAAACATTGCTTCCTGATGTTAAATTCCTGACATGCTGTTAATTTCACCAAGTCTGTAACCTGTTATCTTTTGCACTTTTTCCATGCTTGTTTGAACCTGTTAATGAGTGAATTAGTCGTAGCTCAGTGTTCATCTTTTGTCAAGCATCATGAGTGGATCACTGCCATGTATTTTGTTGTCATGTTGGAATGCTGTAGCATGTTGTTCTTGATGCATTTAGAAGGCTACTTGCTGTTAATCGCAGACCGGTGCCATATTTGTTTTGCTTGCCTTTTCCAAACCGTGCATCCGATTCCGGTGATCTTTATATCGATTTCGACCGAAATCACCTCACCTTTCCAGTGGCACTCTTGGATTCCCAAGTTGAGGCCAGGTTCAATCATTCCTTTCCAAATCATGCATTTGCATCACATACCACATCTCGCATATCATACCATGTTCGTGTGTTGGTTGTTTACTATGTTGTGTGCTTCGTTCCGGTGTTGCTTCTTCGTGTTGGTTCCGAGAACGTCACATTTGTGAGGACCCGTTCGACTACGTCCGTTTGTCTTCTTCATGGATCCGTTCTTCTTCCTTGCGGGATTTCAGGCAAGATGACCATACCCTTGAAATCACTTCTATCTTTGCTTGCTAGTTTCTCACTCTTTTGCTATGCCTATGCTGTGATACCTACCACTTGCTTATCATGCCTCCCATATTGTTAAGCCAAGCCTCTAACCCACCTTGTCCTATCAAACCGTTGTTTGGCTATGTTACCGCTTTGCTCAGCCCCTCTTATAGCGTTGTTAGTTGCAGGTGAAGATTGGAGTTTGTTCCTTGTAGGAACATGGATATCTTGGTGGGATATCACAATATCTCTTATTTAATTAATGCATCTATATACTTGGTAAAGGGTGGAAGGCTCGGCCTTATGCCTAGTGTTTTGTTCCACTCTTGCCGCCCTAGTTTCCGTCATATCGGTGTTATGTTCCCGGATTTTGCATTCCTTACACGGTTGGGTTATAATGGGAACCCCTTGCAGTTCGCTTTGAATAAAACTCCTCCAGCAAGGCCCAACCTTTGTTTTATGATTCGCCACCTAGCGTTTTTTCCCTTGGGAGTCGCGCTCTCAAGGGTCATCATTATTTTAACCCCCCCGGGCCAGTGCTCCTCTGAGTGTTGGTCCAACCTGTCAGCCGCCGGTGGCCACCAGGGGCAACTCTGGGCTGGCCTACCGAAAGTTTGGACAATCTAAGTATGCCCTGAGAACGAGATATGTGCAGCTCCTATCGGGATTTGTCGGCACATTCAGGCGGCTTTGCTGGTCTTGTTTTACCATTGTTGAAATGTCTTGTAACCGGGATTCCGAGCTTGATCGGGTCTTCTTGGGCGAAGGAGTATCCTTCGCTGACCATGAGAGCTTGTGATGGGCTAAGTTGGGACACCCCTGCAGGGATTGAACTTTCGAAAGCTGTGCCCACGGTTATGGGCAGATGGGAATTTGTTAATGCCCGGTTGTAGAAAACCTGAAGTTTATCTTAATTAAAATGCATCAACCGCGTGTGTAACCGTGATGGTCTCTCGGCGGAGTCCGGGAAGTGAACACGGTGTTGGAGTTATGCTTGACGTAGGTTGTTCTAGGATCACTTCTTGATCATAGTTGTTCGACCGTGCTTTTGCCTTCTCTTCTCGCTCTCTTTTGCGAATATGTTAGCCACCATATATGCTCGTCGCTTGCTGCAGCTCCACCTCATACCTTTTACCCTTCCTATAAGCTTAAATAGTCTTGATCGCGAGGGTGTGAGATTGCTGAGTCCCCGTGACTCACAGATACTTCCAAAACCAGTTTGCAGGTGCCGATGAAACCGTGCAGGTGACGAAACCGAGCTAAGGAGGAGCTCGATGGAGTTCGTGTTCGTTTTGTTGTTCTGTTTCCAGTTGATCAGTAGTGGAGCCCAGTTGGGGTCGATCGGGGATCTGTGTAGCATTTGGGGTAGTCTTCTTTTATTTTGGTTTCGTAGTCGGACCTTGATTGTATCTGGATGATGTAATGCTTTATTCATGTAATTGTGTGAAGTGGTGAGTGTAAGCCAACTATGTACATTTCCCCTTTATTTATGTACATGGGTTGTTTGCGAAGATTACCTCACTTGCGACATTGCTTTCAATGCGGTTATGCCTCTAAGTCGTGCTTCGAGACATGGCAGATATAGCCGCATTGAGGGCGTTACAAGTTGGTATCAGACCCTTCCCTTACCTTAGGAGCCCCCTGCTTGATCGAATCGTTGGCGTTGTTGAGTCTAGAAAAATGTTTTGAGTCATTTAGGATTATATATATCGGAGAGTAGGATTCTTTTTACTCCTCAATACCTTCGTCGCTCTGGTGAGGCATCCTGACGTCGAATTTTGACTCTTCTCTTCTCAAATTTCACTAAAAAAATTTAGGATCACGCGGGTATCTTGGAATCGTTCCGATGGTTTTGTGACGAGAACATTGTTCTTGGTGCCTCCTGACATTTAGGGGTTGTGGCAGTGTCCCGGGGAGTTGAGCTCCGAGGTGTTGTCGTCACAATTTTATTGTTGCAATTCTGCAATACCTGAGTTTCGCCGACATCGAAAATCTCTTTTATGAAGTTGTTGGTGAGATAACCTCGACGCCACCCAATACTGGGGCGGGAGTTCGGGAGTATTGCCATAACTTGTATAACGGATGCTTTTCAAAGGTTGAGGTAAATGATTTCCGAAGTTTTCTTGGTTATGTGTTGAAGGATGGATACAGTTGGATGTAGGAATTGCTAGTTTTGGGTGAGATATTATGCTTCCCCTGTATCCCCAACACCTGATTGCACAACCGGAAAGTTTCAGGAGTTTATAAGTGGGAATTCAAGTAGCTCTTAGGATATCTTTCCGACAGATGTATGATATGAAATTGGGGTTCGACGTCTACTGGTCCGCCTATCCACTGTTGGTTTTACAGTGGTCTTGTTGTGTCTTAAAGAGTCCTTGGCTATGCTGACTCGGGGACGCTTCGTATTTCATGTGCACTGCCTTGTACATGATGGTGTTGTACGATCAAGCCCGTGTAGGCCCCACCACAAAAACTTCGGATGAAATCTCTATCATATGTTTGTTCCGGCTTATTCTGCAAGCCAATCCTTTGTTTTCTTTTCAGTTGTGGTATTCGAGCTGCTTCGAAGTCAAATGTTGATTCCATACCTTTTCTAAATAGTGTTCTCATATTCCTACGGGAGTACTAATTCTTCTTGATAATTGCGATTGTCATGTCAATCCTTTTCACCGGTGTGTTTCTCTTCAAGTGGATCCGATCATTTCAACATCCGCAAGATCAACTCAAGTCTTCTCAACGTTGTTTGTTCCATTCGTCCCAAGTTGCCTTTGTTTTTCTCGCCCACCCACCCTTTTTCTTCAAGGACTAAGATTTCTTTATCAAGTATCTATCTTATGATTATGAAGTATCTCCATTCTTTTCCGTCAATGTTCTTATCTGGTGATTCTCAGGAAAATGCTAACGGAGTTTCAAGTTCGTCACTCTTCGCTCATTTTCTTCTCCGGTGCATTCTAGTCAAGCCTTGTCAATCATATATTTTCCTCATTTCATTGCCTTCTCATACCGGTGCACCTCATAATAATTCACTTCTTGCTATTCTATTATTCCAGAGTGCTAAAGATATCTTGAAGATTCGTGTTTCCACTCTACTTTCATTCAAGCTATTTCGAGGATGTTATCTCACTCAAGCCATTTAGTTCGACCGGTGCAATCTCTCTTCAAATCGTTCGACGGTGTTTCTTTTGAGTGGGCCCTAACCCACAGGTCATTTTCCAGGATCTTACCTGACTCTTCTTATTTTCCCGGAGCTATCCTAAATTCTTTTCAAAGTTTGACGTAAGAATGATTCATCGTCAGTTAAATGCCTTCTTCTAGATCTTTCACAATTCTTTTCATCGTTGGCTCAACCTCTTCGCTTTTGATTCTTCCGGAGTGCCTAAACGATTCATGGTGGTGCTTCTCATCATCATTCTCTGCATTTGAAGACCGAAGAAGATTTTTCTCTCAATTTTGCTCCATTCTCTTCAAGATTCGTGATTCCAGCTTGTTGACATCCTCTCATAATTGTATTCGATTGTGAGAATTCTTTTCACCCATCTGGAGTAATTCAGGAGTCTTTTTCAGTTTGATTCGCCAGAGCACATCATTTTAGAATTATTCATTCTCAGCTTTCAGCTCTTGTTATCTAAATCTTACCGGTGCATCGTTCAAGTGATCTCTAATCAGTTCGTATTCCCTTCGTTTTCATGTATCTAATTCTCTCTAGTATTTTCATTCGTTCTCTAATTCCTCCCGGTGTTTCTTTATCTTTTCTTCGTTCATTTTCAATTAATACAGTGGTTTGTTCAAGAGTTCTCTTCCTTGGTTATCATATCAATTCATTCGTTGCTTCAATCCTACCGGTGGATCGTTGAAGACTTTTCTCAAGTTTGCGCTATATCTATCATAATCCTTTCTATGAGAATAAGTAGTATGCCAAATCCGTTGCTTGTCATCAATTTAAATTGATGAAGGATACGCATAACATAATTATTATTCTTGCTTCATCCAAATGATGGATTCGTTCCTCCGGAGTTTGTTCACAATGACTAATTCTCGTTGTCAATTGTTCATCTTCTCCTTTTTCCCGGAGTTCCAACCTCTCTCAATCATATCACCACGGTGATTCATCTAAATCGTTACAAGGATCCACCTTGTGTTTTCAACTTCCCTTTCCTTTCGTTTGATCATTCTTTTGTTTACCAAAGTTCTTCATGGAGGTACTACATGATGGTTCATCAAGGATTTAATTCATTTTTTCGAAGTGTTCATCGAGATTTTTTTCAGAGGAGCTTCATGCATTCTTCATCTTACAATCCGGAGTGCAATTCTTTCTTCCGTATCATTAGAGGTGGTATTATGTCATTCTTGATAATTTGAGTTCATGTTCCATGATTCACATGTTGTTAAGAATGAGATATTTTAAATCCATCAATATCGTCATCGGAGTTATCTTGGGTTATATTCCATCTAAAACCTTCCCTAAGGATTGTTGCTATTTATGGTGTTTATAAATGACCCAAGCTCTTCATTTATCCTCCCGGTGAAATAAGTTCTCGTCTCCTTGTTGATATCAATCCAATCTATCGTTTCCGTTAGTGGCAGAATTTCACCTCATAGTTTTGAGATGTTTTCCATAAGACCACAACAAGTTTACTCTCTTCGTTGTTGGTTTCCCAACAACTCCGTTAAATCCTTCTTTTAAGGATGCTCTCTCTAATTCATTTGAGGCAGAACATGTTGTTTTCTTCTCCGTTCTTTTCACTGCATTCTTTCATTTCTTCCGGAGGCATTGTGATGATGCTCTCTTCACTCATCATCTTGTATTGTGAAGATCATGCTCTTTCCTAGCTTATCCTTTTCCAACCGGAGTGTCGTGTTTTCATTCAAGTATCTTCTCATCTTATCAAGTTCTTATTCAATTTCTTTTTCTTTTCAATCGGAGTGCTGCCCGAAGTTGTTCTTCCTTGTTCCTCTTTTCTAACGGAGTGTTTTCAACTTCGTTCATCTCCGTTGTATTCTTTTCTCGAAATGACTTAACCTTTCAAGGTTCATGGTCTCACTCGTTTGTCAAATAAGCAACTTAGTTTTACCTCTTCTCTTTTCTCTTCCGTTTTTCCCTCCGGTGCCATTCTAGATCTCGGGATGAGATCCTCTCGTAGTGGTGGAGTGTTGTAACGCCCCGAGACCGATGTGCCAGGTGTCCTCCAGTTATTCGCTGTTGTTGCCTTTTCATTGCTTGCGTGTCATGCATGTCATATCATGTCATCATGTGCATTTCATTTGCATTCATGTTCGTCTCATGCATCCGAGCATTTTCCTCGTTGTCCGTTTTGCAATCCGGCGCTCCTATGTCACCCGGTGCCCCTTTCTACCTCTTTTCGTGTGCGGGTGTCAAACGTTTTCAGATTGGACCGAGACTTGTCATGCGGCCTTGGTTTACTACCGGTAGACCGCCTGTCAAGTTTCGTTCCGTTTGGACTTCGTTTGATACTCCAATTGTTAACCGAGGGTCCGAAAAGTCCTCGTGTGTGTTGCAGCCCAACACCCTTCCAAACTGGCCCAAAACCCACCTAAACCCATTTTATCATCTAGAGCGTTCGATCACGATCGCATGGCCGCAAACCGCACCTCATTTGGAGCTTCCTAGCTCCCTCTACCCCTATATAAAGGTCTCCCCCGAAATTTTTGGGTCATTCTACCCTAACCCTAGCAAACCCGCTCCTCTGCCGCGCCGGACATGTCGGCCCCTGGCCGGACAACCGCCGCCACCGGCCACAGCCACTGAGGGCTCGCCACGTGTCACGCCGGGAGCTCCTCCGCCGCCGGCCCGCTCGGCCCGAGCCGGGCCCTCCTCGCCGCGCAGCCGGGCTGCGTCCCGCACCTGACGCCGCCGCCTGCGTCCCTCGCGCGCCGCCCGAGCACGCCGGCTCCGCCTCCTCTCCTCCGCCGCGCAGCCCTCGCCGGACCGGCGCCCCGCAGCCTCGCCTCGCGCCGGCGCGCTGCTCGCCGTCGCCGGTACCACCTCGCCGCCGCCCGCTTGACGTGTGCCACCGCCGCACCTCTCCACCGGCGCCGCCCCGCGCTGCTCGCCGGAGCCCGTGCCGTCCTCGCTGGATCTAGCTCCGGCCGCCTCGCCCTCATCTTCTCCGGTGACTCCACCGCGATTCCGGTGATCCTCGGACTTCGTGCCGCTACAGTAACCCCAGATCCAGATCCAGTTTCAGTTTGGGTTGACTTTTGACCTAATTCTTGATTTTTTTTGCATACTTTGACATGCCATAACTCTGCATCCGTGGCTCCGATTCATGCATATAGTACATCATTTCATCTCATTGCATCATTTTTATTTGAGCTCATCTTGATGCCCGAAATGTCGTTGGAAGAGGGCTATGTGATGATTATGTCAGATCGGTTCCAGCAAACGACCTTTTGTCATTTTTGCCATGATTAATGTGTGCATGCTATGATCCTGAGCTCTAGATGTATTTTGATGTATGCCATGCCATCTTTACAGGGGTGTATGCCATGTATTTTTGTGATCTTTCTGGTGACTAGCACAAGCATGCAAAGTAGCTTACTCAATGATGCTGATTTCAGGGACTTAGAATTTCACCAAGTCCTTGTCCTGTTTTTGTTTTTATGCCATATGTTCATGTTGTTTCCTAGTGATCAGTGCCTCTTTTGAGGATGGTCAGTAAGGATGTTTTGTTAATATTGTTGTGCTCTATCCATCCATGTCTTTGTTTGCAATTATGGAGCAACCTAGCTTGAGTCAATCGAGCTTTACTTTTGCTATAAAATGTTCCTGGCAGATTGCTAACATGTTTAGCAATTTTGCCGAGCTTGTTGTTATTGATCCGTGCATGCTATGTTGTTGTTCTTGCCATGTCTAGCTTCTATGTCATTTCTATTTGCTGGGTGTATTCTTAGTTTGTCATGCAATGCCTTGTAGTGAGTGCATCGAGCTCGTAAACATGCCTACTTGATATCTGTTTTGCCATGCTCCAGTTTTTCACCAAGTCTGAGTCTGTTTATGTTTTTGCTATGTTCACATGCTTGCAATTGTACTTTCTGATCCCTTTTGGCTCATGGTCACTAAGGTATTTTTATTGTATGCTTTGAGTAGCTTCATGTCATGCCTTGCTTTGCCATGATATGTTCCTGTAGCATGTAGTTATCGTGCTCTAAGCATTGCTTCCTGATATTAAATTCCTGACATGCTGTTAATTTCACCAAGTCTGTAACCTGTTATCTTTTGCACTTTTGACATGCTTGTTTGAACCTGTTAATGAGTGAATTAGCCGTAGCTCAGTGTTCATATTTTGTCAAGCATCATGAGTGGATCACTGCCATGTATTTTGTTGTCATGTTGGAATGCTGTAGCATGTTGTTCTTGATGCATTTAGAAGGCTACTTGCTGTTAATCGTAGACCGGTGCCATATTTGTTTTGCTTGCCTTTTCCAAATCGTGCATCCGATTCCGGTGATCTTTATATCGATTTCGACTGAAATCACCTCACCTTTCCAGTGGAACTCTTGGATTTCCAAGTTGAGGCCAGGTTCAATCATTCCTTTCCAAATCATGCATTTGCATCACATACCGCATACCGCATATCATACCATGTTCGTGTGTTGGTTGTTCACTATGTTGTGTGCTTCCTTCCGGTGCTGCTTCTTCGGGTTGGTTCCGAGAACGTCGCGTTTGTGAGGACCCGTTCGACTACGTCCGTTTGTATTCTTCATGGATCCGTTCTTCTTCCTTGTGGGATTTCAGGCAAGATGACCATACCCTCGAAATCACTTCTATCTTTGCTTGCTAGTTGCTCGCTCTTTTGCTATGACTATGCTATGATACCTACCACTTGCTTATCATGCCTCCCATATTTTTAAGCCAAGCCTCTAACCCACCTTATCCTATCAAACCGTTGTTTGGCTATGTTACCGCTTTGCTCAGCCCCTCTTATAGCGTTGTTAGTTGCAGGTGAAGATTGGAGTTTGTTCCTTGTTGGAACATGGATATCTTGGTGGGATATCACAATATCTCTTATTTAATTTATGCATCTATATACTTGGTAAATGGTGGAAGGCTCGGCCTTATGCCTAGTGTTTTGTTCCACTCATGCTGCCCTAGTTTCCGTCATATCGGTGTTATGTTCCCGGATTTTGCGTTCCTTGCACGGTTGGGTTATAATGGGAACCCCTTGACAGTTCACTTTGAATAAAACTCCTCCAGCAAGGCCCAACCTTGGTTTTACCATTTGCCACCTAGCCTTTTTTCCCTTGGGAGTCGCGCTCTGAGTGTGCCCTGAGAACGAGATATGTGCAGCTCCTATCGGGATTTGTCGGCACATTTGGGCGGCATTGCTGGTCTTGTTTTACCATTGTCGAAATGTCTTGTAACCGGGATTCCGAGCTTGATCGGGTCTTCCTGGGAGAAGGAGTATCCTTCGCTGACCATGAGAGCTTGTGATGGGCTAAGTTGGGACACCCCTGCAGGATTGAACTTTCGAAAGCCGTGCCCGCGGTTATGGGCAGATGGGAATTTGTTAATGTCCGGTTGTAGAAAACCTGAAGTTTATCTTAATTAAAATGCATCAACCGCGTGTGTAACCGTGATGGTCTCTTCTCGGCGGAGTCCGGGAAGTGAACACGGTGTTGGAGTTATGCTTGACGTAGGTTGTTCTAGGATCACTTCTTGATCATAGTTGTTCGACCGTGCTTTTGCCTTCTCTTCTCGCTCTCTTTTGCGAATATGTTAGCCACCATGTATGCTCGTCGCTTGCTGCAGCTCCACCTCATACCTTTTACCCTTCCTATAAGCTTAAATAGTCTTGATCGCGAGGGTGTGAGATTGCTGAGTCCCCGTGACTCATAGATACTTCCAAAACCAGTTTTCCGGTGCCGATGAAACCGTGCAGGTGACGAAACCGAGCTAAGGAGGAGCTCGATGGAGTTCGTGTTCGTTTTGTTGTTCTGTTTCCAGTTGATCAGTAGTGGAGCCCAGTTGGGGTCGATCGGGGATCCGTGTAGCATTTGGGGTAGTCTTCTTTTATTTTGGTTCTGTAGTCGGACCTTGATTGTATCTGGATGATGTAATGCTTTATTCATGTAATTGTGTGAAGTGACGAGTGTAAGCCAACTATGTGCCTTTCCCCTTTATTTATGTACATGGGTTGTTTGCGAAGATTACCTCACTTGCGACATTGCTTTCAATGCCGTTATGCCTTTAAGTCGTGCTTCGACACGTGGGAGATATAGCCGCATTGAGGGCGTTACAGTCTTGTATGATATGAGCCTTTGCTTGTTTTATTTTGTGTTGTAAGTCATCAATCCTCGCTGGACACACCTATTTGAGAGAGCCAAAATTATGTCTTGACTTGTTAGAATTGCTCTCTATGCTTCACTTAAATTTTTTATGAGCAATGGACTTGCTCTAGTGTTTCACTTATATCTTTTTGAGCATGGTGTGCTTTAGTATTTTTGAAGAAATGCTCTCTTGCTTCACTTAGATTTATTTGAGAGTTAGTAAAATTTTCGAGAAATTCTCTCTTGCTTCACTTAAATTAATTTGAGAGAAAGAAAAATATATTATGCTTATGATCTTCACTTATATTTGTTGGAGCTTGTCAAAAGCAACACATGAAAATTAGTACCAAAGTGATAGATATCGAAGAAGGATATAATAAAAACTTTCATGAAGATCGTTGGACAAAATAAACTTGATTCTTAGTAATAGTTTTGAGATATGATGATGTGATATGTGAGTCATGTTGATGAGTAATTATGCTTTAGTAGGAATATTGGTGTTAAGGTTTGTGATTCCCTATGCAAGTACGAAAGCGAATAGTCATGCAATGAAATTATATCCTACTTGTGGTGCATTATTTGGTGTTATTTATGCTTAATGCTTGCTTATGAGATTATTCGTTTCTTAGTTGGTCGCTTCCCAATCTTTTGCTAGCCTTCATTTTGCACTAAGTATGATCACTACTTGTGCATCCAAAAACCTTTAAATCCAAAAATACCTTGCTGCAATTTATTTTATTTGGCGTTCGATCTATCAATATTTACAACTCTCTCATGTCCGTTTGCCAATTTATGGCACTGTTACCTGAAAGGGATTGACAACCCCTTTAACACGTCGGGTTGCGAGGATTTGTGATGTGTCCGCAGGGGCTGTTTACGTTGTGTTGCTTGGTTCTCCTACTGGTTTGATAACCTTTGTTTCATATCTGAGGGAAATACCTACCGCCGCTGTGCTGCATCATCCCTTCCTCTTTGGGGAAATACCGACGTAGCTTCAGGTGACATCACGGTGGTCATGACCCTGTTCGCGAGCTTCTCCTCCATGCAGACCACCCGCACGGGGTGCAACAAAGTTGCCACGTCTCCGTTCAGCACCATCAACCAGAGTGTCGTGGGCATCAGCTCCTTCCACTCTTCCACGAGCATCGTGGCAGTCCTCTTTTCCATGACATCGTCGGTTGTCAGCGGCCAGCGAGGCAGCGGGGCTGTGTTGATGTTGATTGATACGTCTCCAACGTATCTATAATTTTTTATTGCTCCATGCTATATTATCTACTGTTTTGGACATTATTGGGCTTTATTATCCACTTTTATATTATTTTTTGGGACTAACCTATTAACCGGAGGCCCAGCCCAGAATTGCTATTTTTTGCCTATTTAGGGTTTCGAAGAAAAGGAATATCAAACGGAGTCCAAACAGAATGAAACCTTCGAGAACGTGATGTTCTCAACAAACAAGACCCGGGAGACTTGGACCCTACGTCAAGACACAAAAGAGGAGTCCACGAGGTAGGGGGCGCGCCTACCCCCCCCCCCAAGCGCCCTCCACCCTCGTGGGCCCCATGTTGCTCCACCGACGTACTCCTTCCTCCTATATATACCTACGTACCCCCAAACGATCATGAAGGAGCCAAAAACCTAATTCCACCATTGCAACTTTCTGTATCCACGAGATCCCATCTTGGGGCCTGTTCTGGAGCTCCGCCGGAGGGGGCATCGATCACGGAGGGCTTCTACATCAACACCATAGCCCCTCCGGTGAAGTGTGAGTAGTTTACCTCATACCTACGGGTCCATAGTTATTAGCTAGATAGCTTCTTCTCTCTTTTTGGATCTCAATACAATGTTCTCCCCCTCTCTTGTGGAGAACTATTCGATGTAATCTTCTTTTTGCGGTGTGTTTGCTGAGACCGATGAATTGTGGGTTTATGATCAAGTCTATCTATGAACAATATTTGAATCTTCCCTGAATTCTTTTATGTATGATTGGTTATCTTTGCAAGTCTCTTCGAATTATCAGATTGGTTTGGCCTACTAGATTGATCTTTCTTGCAATGGGAGAAGTGCTTAGCTTTGGGTTCAATCTTGCGGTGTCCTTTCCCAGTGACAGTAGGGGCAGCAAGGCACGTATTGTATTGTTGCCATCGAGGATAACAAGATGGGGTTTTCATCATATTGCATGAGTCTATCCCTCTACCTCATGTCTTCTTGCTTAAGGCGTTACTCTGTTTTTAACTTAATACTCTAGATGCATGCTGGATAGCGGTCGATGAGTGGAGTAATAGTAGTAGATGCAGGCAGGAGTCGGTCTACTTGTCTCGGACGTGATGCCTATATACATGATCATACCTATATATTCTCATAACTATGCTCAATTCTGTCAATTGCTCAACAGTAATTTGTTCACCCACCGTAGAATACTTATGCTCTCGAGAGAAGCCACTAGTGAAACCTATGGCCCCCGGGTCTATCTTTATCATATTAATCTCCTACTACTTAGTTATTTCCTTTGCTCTTTACTTTGCCTTTATTTTACTTTGCATCTTTATCACAAAAATACCAAAAATATTATCTTATCATATCTATCAGATCTCACTCTCGTAAGTGGCCGTGTAGGCATTGACAACCCCTATTCTCGTTGATTGCGATGATTTATTTGTTTTCTGCAGGTACGAGGGACTCGCACGTAGCCTCCTACTAGATTGATACCTTGGTTCTCAAAAACTGAGGGAAATACTTATGCTACTTTGCTGCATCATCCCTTCCTCTTCGGGGAAAACCAACGCAGTGCTCAAGAGGTAGCAAGAAGGATTTCTGGCGCCATTGCTGGGGAGGTCTACGCAAAAGTCAACATACCAAGTACCCATCACATAGCCTTATCTCTTGGGTTACATTATTTGCCATTTTCCTCTCGTTTTCCTCTCCCCCACTTCACCCTTGCCGTTTTATTCGCCCTCTCTCTCTATCCTCCATCTCTTTCTCTATTTGCCTCTTTTTGCCCGCTTGTTTTTTTTGTTTGCTTGTGTGTTAATTTGCTTGCTTGTCACGATGGCTCAAGATAATACTAAATTATGTGACTTCACCAATACCAACAACAATGATTTTATTAGTACTCCGATTGCTCCTCTTACCGATGCTGAATCTTGTGAAATTAATACTGCTTTGCTGAATCATGTCATGAAAGATCCATTCTCCGGCCTTCATAGTGAAGATGCCGCTACCCATCTAAATAGCTTCGTTGATATGTGTGATATGCAAAAGAAGAAAGATGTGGATAATGATATTGTTAAATTGAAGCTATTTCCCTTTTCGCTTAGAGATCGTGCTAAAGCTTGGTTTTCGTCTTTGCCTAAGAATAGTATTGATTCATGGAATAAGTGCAGAGATGCTTTTATCTCTAAGTATTTTACTCCCGCTAAGATCATCTCTCTTAGAAACGATATTATGAATTTTAAGCAACTTGATCATGAACATGTTGCACAAGCTTGGGAGAGAATGAAACTAATGATACGTAATTGCCCTACTCATGGTTTGAATTTGTGGATGATTATACAAAAATTTTATGCAGGATTGAATTTTGCTTCTAGAAATCTTTTAGATTCGGCCGCGGGAGACACTTTTATGGAAATCACTTTAGGAGAAGCTACTAAACTCCTAGATAATATTATGTTTAATTATTCTCAATGGCATACTGAAAGATCTACTAATAAAAAGGTGCATGCGATAGAAGAAATTAATGTTTTGAGTGGAAAGATGGATGAACTTATGAAATTGTTTGCTAATAAGAGTGTTTCTTCTGATCCTAATGATATGCCCTTGTCTACTTTGATTGAGAATAATAATGAATCTATGGATGTGAATTTTGTTGGTACGAACAATTTTGGTAACAACACGTACAGAGGAAATTTTAATCCTAGGCCTTATCCTAGTAATCCCTCTAATAATTATGGTAATTCCTACAACAATTCTTATGGAAATTATAATAATATGCCCTCTGATTTTGAATCTAATATTAAATAATTTATTACTTCGCAAAAGAATTTTAATGCTTTGATTGAAGAAAAATTGCTTAAGATTGATGAGTTGGCTAGGAACGTTGATAGAATTTCTCTTGATGTTGATTCTTTGAAACTTAGATGATATCAATGAGTCTCTCAAAGCCATGAGAATTTCCATTGATGACTGCAAAGAAAGAACCGCTAGGATGCGTGCTAAGAAAGATGCCTTTATAAGAGCGTGTTCTTCTAGTTCCTATGAAAATAAAGATGAAGATCTAAAAGTTATTGATGTGTCCCCTATTAAATCTTTGTTTTAAAATATGAATCTTGATAATGATGGGACTGAATATGATCCACCTTTACCTAGAAGGCATTCCAAGAATTCGGAATTTTTGATCTTGATGCTAAAATTGATAAAAGTGGGATTGAAGAAATTAAAACTCTAGATGTTGCTAAACCCACTATTATGGATTTCAAATAATTTAACTACGAAAATTGCTCTTCGATTGATTGTATTTTCTTGTTGCAATCCGTGCTAAATTCTCCTTATGCTTATAGTCAAAATAAAGCGTTTACTAAACGTATCGTTGATGCCTTGATGCAATCTTATGAAGAAAAACTTGAATTGGAAGTTTCTATCCCTAGAAAGCTTTATGATGAGTGGGAACCAACTATTAAAATTAAAATTAAAGATCATGAATGCTATGCTTTGTGTGATATGGGTGCTAGTGTTTGCACGATTCCAAAGACTATGTGTGATTTGTTAAGTTTCCATGATTTTGATGATTGCTCTTTAAACTTGCACCTTGCGCATTCCACTATTAAGAAACCTATGGGAAGAATTAATGATGTTCTTATTGTTCCAAATAGGAATTATGTGCCCGTAGATTTTATTTTTCTTGACATAGATTGCAATCCTTCATGTCCTATTATTCTTGGTAGACCTTTCCTTAGAAAACTTGGTGCAATTATTGATATGAAGGAAGGAAATATTAGATTCCAATTTCCATTAAGGAAAGGCATGGAACACTTTCCTAGAAATAAAATTAAATTACCTTATGAATCTATTATGAGAGCCACTTATGGATTGCCTACCAAAGATGGCAATACCTAGATCTATCCTTGCTTGTTATGCCTAGCTAGGGGCGTTAAACGATAGCGCTTGTTGGGAGGCAACCCAATTTTATTTTTATTCCTTGCTTTTTGCTCCTATTTAGTAATAAATAATTTATCTAGCCTCTGTTTTGGTTGTGTTTTTGTGTTTAATTAGTGTTTGTGCCAAGTAGAACCGTTGGGAAGACTTGGGGAAAGTCTTGTTACACTTGCTGTAAAAAACAGAAACTTTAGTGCTCACGAGAACTACTGCCATTTTTATTTGGAAAGTTATATTTAGTTAATTATTTTTCATATGATTAATAGATAAATCCTCACGTCCAACAATTTATTTTAGAATTTTTTGGGGTTCCAGATCTTGCGCTAGCTACAGATTACTACAGACTATTCTGTTTTTGACAGATTCTGTTTTTCTTGTGTTGTTTGCTTGCGTTTGTGAATCTATGGCTAGTAAAATAGTTTATAAACCATAGAGAAATTGGAATACAGTAGGTATAACACCAATATAAATAAATAATTAGTTCATTACAGTCCCTTAAAGTGGTCTTTTGTTTTCTTTCGCTAACGGAGCTCACGAGATTTTCTACTTTAAGTTTTGTGTTGTGAAGTTTTCAAGTTTTGGGTAAAGATTTGAAGGATTATGGAAAAAGGAGTGGCAAGAGCCTAAGATTTGGGATTCCCATGGCACCCCCAAGATAATCTAAGGACACCTAAAAGCCAAAGCTTGGGGATGCCCCGGAAGGCATCCCCTCTTTCGTCTACTTCTATCGGTAACTTTACTTGGAGCTATATTTTTATTCGCCACATGATATGTGTTTTGCTTGGAGCGTCTTGCATTATTTGAGTCTTTATTTGTTAGTTTACCACAATCATCCTTGCTGTACACACCTTTTTAGAGAGCCATACATGATTTGGAATTTGTTAGAATACTCTATGTGCTTCGCTTATATCTTTTGAGTTATATAGTTTTGCTCTAGTACTTCACTTATATCTTTTAGAGCACGGTGGCGGATTTGTTTTATAGAAACTATTGATCTCTCATGCTTCACTTAGATTATTTTGAGATTCTTAAATAGCATGGTAATTTTCTTAAAATCCTAATATGCTTGGTATACAAGATTAATAATAAAACTTTCTTATGAGTGTGTTGAATACTATGAGATTTGATGCTTGATAATTGTTTTGAGATATGAAGATGGTGATATTAAAGTTGTGCTAGTTGAGTAGTTGCGAATTTGTTAAAGTTTGTGATTCCCGTAGCATGCACGTATGGTGAACTGTTATGTGATGAAGTCGGAGCATGATTTATTTTTTGATTGTCTTCCTTATGAGTGGCGGTCGGGGACGAGCGATGGTCTTTTCCAACCAATCTATCCCCCTAGGAGCATGCGCGTAATACTTTGCTTTGATAACTTGTAGATTTTTGCAATAAGTATATGAGTTCTTTATGACTAATGTTGAGTCCATGGATTATACGCACTCTCACCCTTCCATCATTGCTAGCCTCTCTAATACCGCGCACCTTTCGCCGGTATCATACACCCACCATATACCTTCCTCAAAATAGCCACCATACCTACCTATTATGGCATTTCCATAGCCATTCCGAGATATGTTGCCATGAAACTTTCCACCGTTCCGTTTATTATGACACACTCCATCATTGTCATATTGCTTAGCATGATCATGTAGTTGACATCGTATTTGTGGCAAAGCCACCGTTCATAATTCTTTCATACATGTCACTCATGAGTCATTGCATATCCCGGTACACCACCAGAGGCATTCATATAGAGTCATATTTTGTTCTAAGTATCGAGTTGTAATTGTTGAGTTGTAAGAAAATAAAAGTGTGATGATCATCATTATTAGAGCATTGTCCCAGTGAGGAAAGGATGATAGAGACTATGATTCCCCCACAAGTCGGGATGAGACTCCGGACGAAAAATAAAAAAAGAGAAAGAAAAGAGGCCATAAAAAAGAGAAAAGGCCCAAATAAAAAATGAGAGAAAAAGAGAGAAGGGACAATGCTACTATCCTTTTACCACACGTGTGCTTCAAAGTAGCACCATGATATTCATAGTAGAGAGTCTCTCATTTCGTCACTTTCATATACTAGTGGGAATTTTTCATTATAGAACTTGGCTTGTATATTCCAATGATGGGCTTCCTCATATTGCCCTAGGTCTTCATGAGCAAGCAAGTTGGATGCACACCCACTTAGTTTCTTTTTGAGCTTTCATATACTTATAGCTCTAGTGCATCCGTTGCATGGCAATCCCCACTCACTCAGATTGATATCTATTGATGGGCATCTCCATAGCCCGTTGATACACCTAGTTGATGTGAGACTATCTTCTCCCTTTTTGTCTTCTCCACAACCACCATTCTATTCCACCTATAAGTTCTATGTCCATTGCTCACGCTCATGTATTGCATGAAGATTGAAAAAGTTAGAGAACACCAAAAGTATGAAACAATTGCTTGGCTTGTCATCGGGGTTGTGCATGATTTAAATATTTTGTGTGGTGAAGATGGAGCATAGCCAGACTATATGATTTTGTAGGGATAACTTTCTTTGGCCATGTTATTTTGAGAAGACATAATTGCTTTGTTAGTATGCTTGAAGTATTATTATTTTTATGTCAATATGAACTTTTGTCTTGAATCTTTCGGATCTGAATATTCATACCACAATTAAGAAGAATTACATTAAAATTATGCCAAGTAGCACTCCGCATCAACAATTCTGTTTTTATCATTTACCTACTCGAGGACGAGCAAGAATTAAGCTTGGGGATGCTTGATACGTCTCCAGCGTATCTATAATTTTTGATTGCTCCATGCTATATTATCTACTGTTTTGGACATTATTGGGCTTTATTATCCACTTTTATATTATTTTTTGGGACTAACCTATTAACCGGAGGCCCAGCCCAGAATTGCTGTTTTTTGCCTGTTTTAGGGTTTCGAAGAAAAGGAATATCAAACGGAGTCCAAACGGAATGAAACCTTCGGGAACGTGATTTTCTCAACAAACAAGACCCGGGAGACTTGGACCCTACATCAAGACACAAAAGAGGAGGCCACTAGGTAGGGGGCGCGCCTACCCCCCCCCCCCCCCCCCCCCCCCCCCCCCCCAGGGGGCGCGCCTACCCCCCCCCCCCGCGCCCTCCCCCCTTGTGGGCCCCCTGTTGCTCCACCGACGTACTCCTTCCTCCTATATATACCAACATACCCGCAAACGATCAGAGACGGAGCCAAAAACCTAATTCCACGGTCGAAACTTTCTGTATCCACGAGATCCCATTCTTGGGGCCTGTTCCGGAGCTCTGCCGGAGGGGGCATCGATCACAGAGGGCTTCTACATCAACACCATAGCCCCTCCGATGAAGTGTGAGTAGTTTACCTCAGACCTACGGGTCCATAGTTATTAGCTAGATGGCTTCTTCTCTCTTTTTGGATCTCAATACAATGTTCTCCCCCTCTCTTGTGCAGAACTATTCGATGTAATCTTCTTTTTGCAGTGTGTTTGTTGAGACCGATGAATTGTGGGTTTATGATCAAGTCTATCTATGAACAATATTTGAATCTTCTTTGAATTCTTTATGTATGATTGGTTATCTTTGCAAGTCTCTTTGAATTATCAGTTTGGTTTGTCCTACTAGATTGATCTTTCTTGCAATGGGAGAAGTGCTTAGCTTTGGGTTCAATCTTGCGGTGTCCTTTCCCAGTGACAGTAGGGGCAGCAAGGCACGTATTGTATTGTTGCCATCGAGGATAACAAGATGGGCTTTTCATCATATTGCATGAGTCTATCCCTCTACCTCATGTCATCTTGCTTAAGGCGTTACTCTGTTTTTAACTTAATACTCTAGATGCATGCTGGATAGCGGTCGATGAGTGGAGTAATAGTAGTAGATGCAGGCAGGAGTCGGTCTACTTGTCTCGGATGTGATGCCTATATACATGATCATACCTATATATTCTCATAACTATGCTCAATTCTGTCAATTGCTCAACAGTAATTTGTTCACCCACCGTAGAATACTTATGCTCTCGAGAGAAGCCACTAGTGAAACCTATGGCCCCCCGGGTCTATCTTTATCGTATTAATCTCCTACTACTTAGTTATTTCCTTTGCTCTTTACTTTGCCTTTATTTTACTTTGCATCTTTACCACAAAAATACCAAAAATATTATCTTATCATATCTATCAGATCTCCCTCTCGTAAGTGGCCGTGTAGGGATTGACAACCCCTATTTGCGTTGGTTGCGAGGATTTATTTGTTTTGTGCAGGTACGAGGGACTCGCGCGTAGCCTCCTACTGGATTGATACCTTGGTTCTCAAAACCTGAGGGAAATACTTACGCTACTTTCCTGCATCATCCCTTCCTATTCGGGAAAACCAACGTAGTGCTTAAGAGGTAGCATTGATCCCCATTACCCGCGCAGGAAGACGGCCGCCGAACATCCTTCACATAACAGCAACTATACTCTCCTCAATCATATCACCCAGTGTTGTGTGAGTTTTTGGGAGATCATCATCCACATGTTGATGTCCATGTACACTCGAATTGGATCCTTTCATGTTAACTCGCGGAAACAAGTGGTCAAAAGAAAAATATATATGTGGAAAACACCCATCTCACCTTCTTGCTTACCCAAATTATAATGATTCCTTGGTGACTGTGCGGTCGTGGCAAATCAGGAGTGGACAGGCGAATGAAAGGAAGGAAGCTAGCGGTTTCTAGGTGGATCTGGGTGGGGTAAATTGAGGAGGGCTAGTGCTGAGGTTCAATTGATGCCAACCAAATAAACAAGACAAATTTGTAGATCCTGGTACCACATTTGAGCTATAATAATTTCCACTACAACTTTTGAAATTTTCACCAAACTGAATATGATTGCACACTTTCTCAACACTTTCTCTTCTCTTCTTTTTTGCTCTTTGTTTTGCTTTTTTCCACACTTTTTTTGCAACACAATAGACCCAAGAACAAGACTCAGGGAAAAACAACAACTTTGGATAGAACTTGCTGCAAACACAAAGAGGAAAGCAAACAACTAGATCTCAGCAAACAAAGGCTTGGATTTTTTTGTGGCTTTTTGGCTTTGGACTCTAGGATGGGAAAAATAAAACTAAAAAGGATAGATCTAACAACTAAGATACAAATCCTACGATGTAAACCTTGCTCTGAATACCAAATGATGCGACACCATCTTTGGAGAAGAGGGTGTACAAGGGTAGGTCCGATCTTCACGATGTAGGATCGATAAATGGATGGGGATAACTAGCTGCCAGCTACCGGAAATGGAAAAATAAGATATTGTGACCCGACGTGGAGGATGCGCACCGAAGCCTACAATCCGAACATTCACCGATCCACAACCTGCAATACTACCCCACACAACCACACTCAAGTCATGGAGCGCGGGATAGGTGCAATCTTCAAGGGAAACCATGAACTCTAACCCACACAACATGATCCAGTCGTGGATCATTAATTAGGAGCAATTTCTCAAGGAATGACGAGAATAAGGAAAACAAGAGCTCTTCAAAATCTCAGGTGGAGTCTATGTCTTTGGTCTTTGATAGAAATGGCAAAAGTCCCCAATGAAGGGAAGAGCTAGCCTATTTATATTAGGGACAACCCCCCTGGATAGGTGCGGAAGCAAACTAGCTTCTGGAACCAGCTTAGGTGTGAAAGTGAACTAGCTTTGTTTGAGTAAATTGCTTCAAGACTTAATGAGGTAGCTTCTGGAAATCTCTCGTCGGAGGTGGTTGGCAGTTCCCGACCAAACATTGTTCAATGGAGTTGAACAATGTTTCCTTCAGTAGCAAACTCGAGTTCTAGAAACCTTTTGCAAGTTGGGATATCCAAATTCGTGCAAAACATTGTTTCGTCGGAATCAGGAAAATGTTTCTTCAGCAGACAACTCATTTCTTCATGAACTCCTAACTCTGTTTCTTCTCCATAAAACATTGTTTTGCACGGACTAAAATGTGTTTGGCCTTCTCCAATGTTATGCCTGAGTTCAACCAATAACAAAGGAGATGAAAGTGTAGCCATGTGTTCAAGATTATAGTATAAACTTAAGTTAGCGTTCACCTGGCACTGTGTTCATTTGACATGAAATATTATGATTTCTCCTTTGATGACCAAGGATGTATAAATGGTTGTCATGTCCTCATCATCCTCCCCTCTTGAAAAGGAGTCGTCCTCGACTCAAACATGTCTATGGCTGTCATGTCCTCATCATCCTCCCGCTCTTGAGAAGGAGTCCTCCTCGACTGTAGCTAGTCATCACACAAAAGAAAATAGGCCAGTACCAAGAAGCAATGCAAAGTTTTATCAAATGCTTAAGTTTAGCTTTCCCATTTGCGAACTTCAAATGTTTTGTTCGACTCAACAATTCTTTCCATCTAACATTTCCATGGAGTGCAAACTTGGAATCAGGCACATCCATGTTCATATTATCCTCCCTCTCTTGAAGAAAAGTTTCCCTCGACTTCCTTCAGTCTACAAAATTATAGTACAGAGACAATAAAAAATATCTCGGCCAAGGAAAAGTTGAATCAGCCTATTGAGTTTTTAGTTTTGTTGGCTCCTTGATGGTTTTGTTATGACTACCAAAGGGGTATTATTGGATAGATGACACAGCAAACATATTTTCCTAATTTCACCGCGCCAATGCTTTAAGAGTTCATACGTGCATACCTCGGGGTGCTTCAAAATGAATGATCCCTTTTCTTTTACCTCACTAAGTACCTCCATGCCTTTTTGAAGGTCACTTACCCCACATGATGTTTCTTTGATGGTACTCCACGCACGCCATAATTGTTCATGGATCTCATCCTCCAATCGTGTAGTAGGGCAACTAAGTATGAATTTTGCATCTGCACATCCTTCAAATAAAGAGAACTTTGTGAATGGTTAGTAATTGAATAGTCTTCTATCCCTTCATTTGGTGGATCACTCAGCTCTTTGATATTGTCTGTATACACTGCAAGCTCAGATTTGGTGTACTCACACATGTCACTAATCCTCTCACTTTGATGGTGTGGTATAACACTCATTTCTCTAATCTCATGTTGGATAATTTTATCCTCACATTTGGTGGGCTCACTCGCCTCACCTCTCTTGTCCCTCTCAATATGTGTAATTTTTGGAAGTGGGCACTCTTCCTCACAATTGGTGGAATCACTCAAATCACTTTTCTTATCTCTCTTGATTTGTGGAATTTTTGGAAGTGGGCACTCTTCCTCGCAGTTGGTGGAATCACTCAAATTACTTTTCTTATCACTCTAAATTTGTGGAATTTTTTGAAGCGGGGCGCTTGGAAGTTGATTTGGTGTTCAATGCCTCACTTTGGTGGCAATTCGGGTGGCACCTCCTTGGGAAACACATCCCCATACTCCTGCAAATGATCAAATACAACACTAGGAAGAGTTGAGGGTAAGTCGTTAGCAGCCAAATAAACTTTCCTTGTACATGGGTACAAAGAATGGAGCATTAGGTTCTCGCCATTCCCGCATATCCCTTTTCCTAGCCATCATAACTAATCCTTGTTTTCCCGGGTGTCGTGGGTTTGTCACGGCAGATGTCCTAGAGAAAGGACTTAGTCGTGGAGCCATCGCGACGGGTTAGCTTGAAGGGGTTAAAGCGGACACAAGGATGCAAGAGAGTTTATACTAGTTCGGCCCCTTCGATGAAGGTAAAAGCCTACGTCTAGTTGTGATGGAATTGATGGGTGTTTCGATGACTAGGGAGCAAATAAGCTTTGCCTATGTCTCGAGTTGTTGTCTGTCCTCCCTCAACCCCCGCCGGGTCGTCCCCTTATATACATGGGTGACGCCCGTCGATTTACAGCGTCCCAACACCGGCTCATAGATGTGTCCGGCTTGGTCTCTACTTATTCCTAATTTACAATAGAAGTTACATATTGACGCCGGTTTACGGCTACGGGCTCTCAACCAATTATGGGTCTTGAGCCCTCATCTACCTTCATGGGCTTTAACATGCTTAACTACTGATGAAGCTAAACCGGTCCAGATAGGCCGGTTTACGCCCAGTAGTAATATCCCCAACATTAGGCCCCAGATTGATTTGAACAGGTTCATGTCAATCCTTAGCAGAAACTTCATTTTCAACATATTCTTGTAGTTTGGTGAACCGCCGTGATGTCATCTTCTCTGATTGCTGTAAATCGGCATGTCGTCATCTATCATAAACAAACTATCCGTGATACCTTCTTGTTTAATAGATTCACGATAATCGAGGCGACCGCTCTGTTTCCAAACTTGCAGCTCCTTGATTTTCGTGCCTGACCCATGTCCCTTGCTTTATAAATAGGACCGAAGGGTCATTCCTTTTTTCCCCTTCGTGCCCTTCTGCTTCCTCTTCCTCGCGTCGCCCAGTCTTCGGAGCTCCGCCGCCGCCGTCGACCTCTGCACCAACCTTGGCCGTTGCATCACCCTGAACGCACCAGAGCACCGCGGCGACCTTCCGCTTCTTCCTTAGCCCCAGTAAGTCTTCTATCCTTTCCATCATACATCTGTTCTAGGGTTTCCCTGTTCTTCCCGTGTTCATCGCTTGCTTCTTGTTCATATGATAGATCCTTAGACGAGTCTGTGTATCTTCGCTCTGTGTAGCGATAGTTTTTATCCTCCGTTTTCACTGTCCGGCATACTAAGAGCATAGATCTTATCCATACCTTTGCTTATTGATTCGGTACTGCTCCTTTTGGGCCTTGAATATTTATCTCCTTTATAAACATGTTCCAGATCCAAAGCTGTAGCATAATGTTGTGAAATCTGTTTTTGCGTACTTACTCATCTGCAGTCTTCATTGTTCAATGCTTAGATCCGGCGGTTTAACTTTGTAGAAGAATTTTACAAACCGATATATACCATTAGTCCCCTTGTTGAACCGCCAGATATTGGTTGCTTCATGAAACTCTGGTTCAGATAGTTCTGCCTCCGGTTTAACAGTGCCCATACCAACGTATCTTGATCAAATGCATTTTTGAACCGGGATCTTCTAACTTGTAGATTCCATCATGGCCAAGCAAGTGTATGAGTGCAATTGGGTCCCTTCTCGCGTCACAGAGGACCAACTGGACGATTTAGTCCTGATTGGCGCCTTGGGCAGCAAAGATACCATCCGTTGGAGGGCTCCTGGCAAAGAATGCCCCCCCACACCTCGAGAAGGAGAGGTTGTTGTTTTCGTAGATCACCTAGCCCGGGGCTTTAAACCGCCCGGTTCTAAATTTTACCGGGATGTTTTAGCCGATTTTCAACTCCATCCGCAAGACACTGGCCCCAACTCTGTTACCAATATGTGCCACTTCCATGTACTCTTTGAGGTGTTCTTTCAAGAGGAGCCCACAGTGGAATTATTCAGAGATCTTTTCCATCTAAACCGCCGTACTGAGTTTACTGATGGCTCTAATACGGAGTTGGGTGGCATGGCAATTCAGAAAAGGAAAGAGGTCACATACCCTCACGCCAAGCTGCACAGTCACCCCAAGGAGTGGAATCAGACATGGTTCTACTGCAAAGACACCTCCCTTGCTGCTGAGAATCCCTTGCCTGGCTTTCGTCCGGAGCGGCTCAGTAATACACACCCTTTTCCTCAGAGATTGACTGCCCAGGAGAGAAGCAAATATGCTCCCCTGCTGTCAAAGCTCAGAGCCTTTATGGCCAACGGTTTAACCGGTGTTGATCTCGCTCGCTGTTGGATATCATGGAGCATATTGCCCCTTAGTCCGCGCTCCGGTTTGATGTGCGAGTATACTGATAATGTTGATGACCCACTGTGACATTCAAAACTCCAACTCTCTGGTGAAGAAATCACAGAGGCTGTGCGCAAGATACTGAATGAATCGGAACATGTCTGCGCTAGAACCGGCATGCTTCCCTTCTGTGCCACTAACAAACCGCCAGCTGTAAGACTTTGATTTTTTTCTTTGCTGAATCTGTTATTGACATGTCTGGTCATTGTTTGTAATATCAGTGTCTGCATAATCAGGGCGATGATCCATTTTGGAGCAAAAAGCTGCCGCAAGAGAAACCAGAGAAGGCAGACAAACCGGAAAGAGCAATTCGGCAAAAAACTAAAGTTGTGAAGAAGACTGCCCACAGGAAAAGAACCACTGCGTCTTCTAATCCGACCCCTGATGATGAGGTGGATAATCCGGACTTTGAGGTAGAGCTTGACTCACTTGGTTTACTTTTCATGCGTCTTATTGATGATGATATTTGTCAGGATGATGCCGAAGCCAGCTACACGGATGTTGCCGAGGTAATTATTCTCTCTTCCGATTCAGAAACTTTGCCTTCAGAAAAAATCCGTCAGGCAAACCGGAAAGTTAAATTTTCTCATCCTCTTGCTTATTTGGATCCTAAACTTCTTATGAAGACTCAACAACACGAGGCTCGCCGCACCACCCGGCACAGCGGCCAGGTAGTTACCTCCGCTGGTTTACCGAACAGTCCGGTTCGGAAACGTCATTCCGAGGTCTCTAACTCGCCTATCAGTGCTTGTCCTAAAGCGGGCTGCTTTCGTCAACCTTTTAATCCGTCTGACTCCGATTATCAGGTTATTTCCCACTCATCTTCTGGTGAGTCATCGGCTACTCAGCTCCCACTGCTCAAAACGGTGCTTGGGTAAGCTATATTTATTGTGATGTTTGCAGTATATTGCCTTAGATCATACGTTGTATTTAATTTTGTTATTCTTTTCAGGGCCAAACCTAGGCCGAGCAAGAAGGCCCGCCTGGATAAAGCGGCCGAAGAAGTTGTCATTCTTGAACCAGGCACGACACCCGATCTTGAAGCGGCTGTCCCTGAAGATATTCCCAATGATCCACCGCAGCCAGATGATGATCTTACCGCTGAAGAGAGACCTACTGATACCTCAGGTCCTATCCATCAGCCCACAGGTTCCCTCCGGATTGAAAGCTCCACCGGTCCAGCAAAATCTACTGGTCAGCCAACAGCTCCAGTGCAAACCGGCGGTACCAAGGATGATGAAGTTGTCATTACTGGCACTGGTCATACTGAGCCAAGAAATCCTGTGGCTTTATCCAAACATTCTGCCAAGGAAGAATTTGCTGCTTTTGGCAAAGGCAAGTGGAACGCTGATCTGACGGCTTACGCTGCTCTGAACGCCCAAGATATCCATTCCGGCTATCTAAACCGGCTGTATACCAGCCATGACTACGAAGCCGGTCTGGTTAATATGATGAAAGATAAATATGAGGTAACTTCCATATGCTCCTTCATGCTTGTATGCTTTCATTCTTGCTGACTCTCCTAACCCCTAAGGGCCGACTTGAAATATTCTTTAAAACCAGGACTTAATAATATGAATCTTGATGCTTTGAAATTTGCTGATGTAATCCCCAAGGGCCGGTTCAACTTAGCGTAGTTAAACCGGTACTTTAAGTAATTGAAACTTCCGCATCAGAATACATATGATCAAATAGCCATTAGCCCCCAAGTGCCAAGTTGAATACTTGTATTGAGCTTGGGACTTTGTAAACAATTTAAAGATGAAGATCGAATATGCATTAGCCCCCAAGTGCCAAGTTGAATACTTGTATTGAGCTTGGGACTTTGTAAACAATTGAAAGATGAAGATTGAATATGCATTAGCCCCCAAGTGCTAAGCGCATAACTTGTTATGCGGTTGGTACTTGAATCCTTCTACCGATTTGTTGAAACATGTATTTGTATGCCTGCAGGCGGAGCTGAAGGCGAAAGAAAGCCAAGTCATCGATCTGCGAGAAAACCTGAATACCCAACAGGCTGAAACCTCCAAAGCAAAAGAGGAATTGGCCAGTGCCTTAAGTGCCATGGAACAACTTAAGGAGAACTTCAAGAAGAAACGGGCGGATTGGGCCACTGAAAAGTCCGCTTTGACCAAACGAGCAGAGGATGCCGAGGCTGCATTAAAACCAGTGACAGATGAACTGACAAGCATAAAGCGGCACGTTCATGCCATGACCACTGCTATCTTTGGTAAGCCAGCTTGCCTTTTGAATTGGTTATGCCTTCTTACAGAGCCACCGGTTTATTAACCCTTTATGGTATTTCAGGGACACGCATTGGTCACTTGGGGTCAGATGTGCGGAAGAAATTGAAAGCCGCCTATACCTTGGTTGAACAATTGTATACTGGTGCCCAGCGGATCATCTGTACCGCGTATCATAACAAACCGGCGCCCACTTTGATTCAAGATACTTTGATGAAACTGTCAGTGCTTCCTGCCCGGGTTGAAGAGCTGAAGAAATCTGCTGCTCGAACCGGTGCAATCAATGCTTTAATCCCGGCAAAAGCCTGGGTGCCGGATTTTGATCCTATTGAAGGGGCTCAGGGTTATCCCAGTTTGAAGGAAGACGGGTCAGAATTTGGTGAAGCGGATCTGCGAGCCATAAACCGGGAGGTACGTCCGCTGGCTTGTCAACTGGCTGAGGAAGCAGATTTGTCTCATTATCAAGCCCAATATGACAGTCAGAACAAGCGAATAGCTGCACCAATCCATGAATCGGAAAACATGATCCCTCCAATCCGTAAGCATACTTACGCTCCCGATATTGACCCGTCTTTGCTAATCCATGACGAAGCTGTTTTTCAAGCACTGATGGGAATCGACTGGACAACTGTGGATTTCCAGCCACTGGGTAGAGAAACGGAAGCTGAAGCGGCGCAGGATGACCCACAACCATCAGGCCAGGCTGGTGGCCAAGCTTAAACCGGAAGCCGGTTTTAAAACTGTCTCTCCTTTGTGAAAAACAATTATGTTATTATGGGCACCATGTTGCCTTGTAATAGGCTAGCTGATACCTTTGATGTTGATATGCCTTCGCGCATAACTTGTTCTTCCTGTGGTAATGAACTTTCCAAAATACTTTCTGCCACCATTGAGTGTGAAGTTGGCTTGGCCAATCTTGAAGCGGAGCTTTTGCAAACCCACAATGTTAGAGGAAATAACAACTCCTGTATATGTATATGACACTGGCTACCATGTAAACCGTGCCGGGTTATAATGAACACCGTGTTACTCCATAAGAGGATGTTAACAACAAGGATCAAACCGGACAAATAGTCTCCGGATTGACGTGAACTGTGTTCCGTCAATTGATTGGTTAAAAAACTTTGTCGGTTTAAGGAACACAATAAAAAGCAAAAAAAACCCTTCAAAGAAAAGTATGAAGCAAAAACAACGACAAAAACGTTTGCCAAAAAAGATTTATTTAAGCTAATCAAATGGCGTAACCATGGCCAAACACGACCAAGCTCCCGTTAGGTGTAACTATGGTTCTAGTTAGCCAGGTCCCCAAGTGATTCTTGTGGCATTTATGCTGACCAAATGGCGTGGTCATGGTTCGGGTTCGACCAAGCCCCCAAGTGATTCTGTGGCCTTAGGCTGATCAAGAGGCATGACTGGTTCAGACATGACCAAGTCCCCAAGTGATCTGGTGGCTTTCACCTATCAAGACGCATGGTATTGGTTCGGACACGACCAATCCTCCAAGTGATATAACACGATGCTTTTAGCAAAGCGAACTCAAGGGGTAAACCGGAGGCCGCTTTAGAGCAACTCCATGTAACCTCACATGATGTAAAAGAACAGATACCCCGCTTTAGCTGAGGTTCCGGTTTATTATACTTAATCATAATATATACACTGTATGTACATAAGTATAGCCAATGGCTCAGGTATAGTAAGGCCGAAGATGAGCTATATTCCATGGCCTGTTAGTCTCTTCCTCTGATGTACGTGAGTCCTTATGCTCTCGAATATCGATCAGATAGTACGACCCGTTGTGCAGATTCTTGCTGACCACGAAAGGCCCCTCCCAAGGTGGGGATAGCTTATGCATATCAATCTGATCTTGGATGAGCCGAAGCACCAAATCTCCTTCCTGGAAGGCTCTGGTTCTGACTCGGCGACTGTGATAACGACGAAGATCCTGCTGGTAAATCGCCGACCGGGCGGCTGCGATGTCACGCTCTTCATCCAACCGGTCCAAAGCATCTTGCCGTGCTGTCTCGTTGTCCGCTTCAACATAAGCCGTGACACGAGGTGAGTCATGACGGATATCGCTGGGGAGAACCGCCTCCGCTCCATAAACCATGAAGAACGGTGTGTATCCTGTTGATCTGTTGGGTGTTGTATTGATGCTCCATAACACAGATGGTAATTCTTCTACCCAACAACCCGGCGTTCTCTGCAAAGGAACCATGAGCCGGGGCTTGATGCCTCTCAAGATCTCTTGATTAGCTCTTTCTGCTTGACCATTGGACTATGGATGTGCCACTGATGAAACATCGAGCCGGATGTGCTCCCATTCGTAGAACTCCTTCATAGCACCTTTGGATAAATTGGTACCATTATCTGTGATAATACTGTGCGGAAAACCAAACTGGAAAATCACCTTTTTGATGAACTGAACTGCCATGGCCGCATCACACTTGCTAACAGGTTCTGCCTCCACCCACTTTGTAAACTTTTCCACCGCCACCAGGAGGTGGGTCTTCTTATCTTTGGACCTTTTGAAAGGCCCAACCATATCCAGCCCCCAAGTCGCAAACGGCCAAGTAATTGGAATCATCCTCAATTCTTGAGCCGGTACATGAGCACGTCTTGAAAACCTTTGGCAACCATCACATCATCTGACCAGATCCTTCACATCAGCATGAGCAGTTAACCAATAGAAACCATGGCGAAATGCCTTAGCCACCAGAGACTTTGAACCGGCGTGGTGACCACAATCTCCTTCGTGGATCTCCCGCAAAATTTCACGGCCTTCTTCAGGAGACACGCAACATTGAAAAGCTCCTGATACACTGCAATGATGCAACTCACCATTGATGACAGCCATGGACTTGGATCACCGGATTATCTGCCGGGCCAGAATCTCATCGTCTGGCAACTCGCCCCGGTTCTTGTACGCCAGATAAGGAAGCGTCCAATCCGGAATAACATGAAGAACTGCCACCAATTGAGCCTCCGGATCAGGAATGGCCAAATCCTCTTCACCAAGGATCTTCACCGATGGGTTGTGCAGTACATCCAGAAAAACATTGGGTGGGACCGGTTTGCGCTGAGAGCCGAGCCGGCTTAAAGCGTCCGCCACTTCATTTTTCCGCCGGTCCACGTGGTCCACCTGATAGCCTCTGAAATAACCTGCAACAATATCCACCTCACGACGATATGCTGCCATGAGTGGGTCCTTGGAGTCCCAAGTGCCAGACACTTGTTGAGCCACAAGGTCCGAATCACCGAAGCACTTAACTCGACTTAGATTCATCTCCTTAGCCATCCGAAGACCATGGAGCAAGGCTTCATACTCAGCTGCATTGTTAGCACAAGGGAACATTAAACGGAGAACATAACAAAACTTATCACCTCGTGGGGAAGTTAATACGACTCCAGCCCCCGAGCCTTCCAACTGCCTGGATCCGTCAAAATGGATGGTCCAATACGTATGATCCGGCTTTTCTTCAGGTGCTTGCATTTCCGTCCAATCATTGATGAAATCAACAAGTGCTTGAGACTTAACCACTGTCCGAGGCACATATTTCAAACCGTACGGCCCCAGCTCTATAGCCCACTTTGCAATCCGGCCAGTTGCTTCCCGGTTCTGGATGATATCTCCCAAAGGAGCAGAACTGACCACCGTAATTGGGTGCCCTTGGAAGTATTGCTTAAGCTTCCGGCTTGCCATAAAAACTCCATACACCAGCTTCTGCCAATGCGGATACCTTTGCTTGGACTCAATGAGTACCTCGCTGATATAATAGACCGGACGTTGAACCGGATGCTCCTTACCTGCCTCCTTTCATTCCACCACAATAGCCATGCTGACCGCACGAGCGTTGGCAGCAACATATAGCAGCAACAGCTCCTTGTCAATGGGAGCGGCGAGCACAGGCGGATTGGCCAATTGCCGCTTCAAGTCCTCAAATGCTTCATCAGCAGCAGAACTCCAGACGAACTGATCCGTCTTCTTCAGGGCCAAGAGCCAGCAATCCACTGGAGGGAAACCGGGCGGAAGCCCCTGGGACCGGTGCGCCGGTTCAACCCCGTCAGCTGGACCCACCTCATCCAAACACCGTTATACCTCAGGATGCTTTAACACCTCCGGGTCACTACTCCAACCCAATGGACAATCTTGTTGCCGCTACTGCACGACTCGAGGCCATTCTAGTTGGGGGTGACTCGCCATAGGCAGTAGAGACACGACGGGTCAAGGAACTTCTGAGGACAGCTTTGGCCCAACAGGAAGTGTACTCGTACAGCCGCGACCGGATCCACTCGACCCCCTGTCAAAGCCGGAGTTATAGCAGACATATGGATGAACCAGCAGTGTCGAGTAATGAACGACGTGGAGCACCCCGTGGTAACAACCCGACGGGTGGAGCTGATGACGCTCAGGAAGTGGTGAACCGGGCCCGAGCGCGCAGGGAGGCCGAGTTAGCCGCACAGCATCATGCTCGGCAGCTCACGCCGGTTCGTCCAACCATTTCGATCGAACCTGGTGTTACTTCTAGTTCTTTGGGGGTGCCTTGCCTCGTCCCCACTTTACGCAATGTGTGCCTGCCCAAGGATTTCAAAGGCCCACGCAAGGTACCAAATTATACGGCGGATCAACCACCAGAGACATGGGTAGAGAGCTATGAGATGGCCATGGAGATGCTTGATGTGGATGACACGGCGTGTGCGAAATACTTCACCATGATGCTTAAAGGAACGGCCCGTACTTGGTTAAAAAGCTTGCCCGCTAATTCTATCAGCTCATGGGCCCAATTACGAGCCCGGTTTATCAACAATTTCAAGGATACCTGTAAACAGCCTATGTCGATAGTGGACTTAGCTGCATGCGTCCAGGAGGAAGGAGAGTCAACGACTCATTGGGTGCGTCGGGTTTCTCAAGTGTTACACTCCTCAGACCGCATCAACGCTGACATCGCAGTATTAACCCTAGAAGGCAACTGCCGGTTTGGGCCCCTGAAGTTGAAATTGGGACGGACGAAGCGTCATTGCACCGACACGGGGACCCTCATGGCCGCTTTGGTAAAATATGCTGACTCTGATAGTACCAAGGATCCCGAATCTGATGATGACAAGACAGGGAAGGGGAAGAAGAACAGCAGCTCCAAAGGTCAGCAGCATCACTGGGTAGGCAATGGCGGAGGAGGCAAGCGTAAAGCGGATGGCAACATGGATTTTGTGGCTAATACCAATGTACAGGACAATGGCCAGCGGCGCTAGGGTAGGCCGAAAAATCGTAGTGGAGCACCCAACCCCAACCCAAACCGCCTGAACTATCTGCTAAGCCAGCCCTGTCCAAAACATGGGACGAAGGAGGAGCCAGCAAACCACCTTTAGAAGGATTGCTTTATTATGCAGGAGTTCAAGAATTCTAATAATTTCCGGTATGATCACGGATTTGGCGGTGGCTCAGGGTCCGGGCCGGGTTACGGTGGAGGAAGTTCCGGTTCAGGATTTAATGGTAATCCGGGCGGACATAATGGTCAAAATAGTCAGAACAACCAGGGTGGTTACAACCAATAGCAGCAACAGTCAGGTTACCAAAGCAACCCAAAGCAGTTGAGTAGTGGGCAGTACCATGTCTTTACCACTAGCTTGGACAAGCGAGACCGGAAGGTTCAGAGGCGGGCAGTCAACTCTGTTGAACCGGCCACACCCCGTTATCTACGTTGGTCTGAATAGCCAATCATATGGAGCAGAGAGGATCACCCACTCCAGATCAATAATCCGGGTCAGTTGGCTCTGGTGGTGGCGCCTCAAGTGGGAGTTTATAAGTTCACCAAGGTGCTCATGGATGGAGGGAGCAGCATTAACATCCTATACTATGAGACCTTCCGTCGTATGGGACTAACAGATAAGAATCTCAAACCGTCCAATACAGTATTCCACGGTGTAGTGCCTGGCAGATCAACATATCCTGTTGGTAAGATAGCTCTTGAAGTGGCCTTTGGGGATGATCATGATTCCAGGTCGGAGACATTAACGTTTGAAGTGGTGAAAATCCAAAGTCCATATCATGCCCTGTTTGGGCATCCGGCATACGCCAAGTTTATGGCTTGGCCCTGTTATGTGTATTTGCAGCTCAAGATGCCGGGTCACAAGGGGACAATAACGGTTCACGGAAGCCGCAAAATCGCTTTGGAATGCGAGGAAGGAGATGCGGCTTATGCAGAGTCGGTTTGTGCCACCGAGGAGTTGAAGTACTATAAAGACAATGTTGATCCGGCGGACATGACTCCGTTGAAGAAGCCAACTACGGAGCATGATCCGGCCCTGAAGTTCAAATCGGCAGCAGAAACTAAGCTTGTTGACTTCGTACCTGGTGATTCGTCCAAGCAGTTCAGCATTAGTGCCAACTTGGATCCGAAATAGGAAAGCGCGCTCATCGAGTTCATCCGTGAGAATCGGGACATTTTTGCATGGAAACCCTCTGACATGCCAGGTGTACCGAGGCAACTCGCTAAGCACACACTTAATGTGGATCCTAAATACAAACCGGTGAAACAGTTCCTCCGCCGGTTTAACGAAGAAAGACGCAAGGCGATTGGAGAAGAGGTAGCCAGGCTCTTAGCAGCTGGTTTTATTGTTGAAGTTTTTCACCCTGAGTGGCTTGCCAATCCGGTGCTAGTCCTTAAGAAGAACGGCACCTGGTGTATGTGTGTGGATTACACAGATCTTAATAAGGCTTGTCCAGTAGATCCTTTTGCCCTCCCCCGTATTGATCAAATCATTGATGCTACGGCGGGTTGTGAGCGTTTAAGTTTTTTGGATGCATATTCTAGCTATCATCAGATCAAAATGGCAGTTAAGGACCAGGAGAAGACGGCATTCATAACTCCCTTTGGAGCCTTCTGCTATGTGTCTATGCCCTTTGGGCTCAAAAGTGCCCAGGCAACTTATCAACGGTGTGTACAAAATTGTCTTCACAAGCAGATTGGCCGTAATGTACATGCTTACGTGGATGATATCGTGGTTAAATCCAGGGAGAAGGAGACTCTGGTTGATGATTTGAAGGAAACCTTTGATAACCTAAGCCCGTACAAGATGATGCTTAATCCGGACAAGTGTGTCTTTGGTGTACCGGCGGGCAAGTTATTGGGTTTTCTGGTGTCCAACAGGGGAATTGAGGCTAATCCGGAGAAGATCACAGCCATCACCTCCCTGGCTAAACCGAAGTGTATCAATGATGTTCAACGCCTGGCAGGCCGGATTGCCGCGTTAAGCCGGTTTATCAGCCGCCTTGGTGAGAAGGCGATCCCTTTGTATCAGATGTTGAAGAGTGAAGCGCTGCTTGTGTTCCGGTCATGAATATTCCAACCCGGTTAGGCAGATCAGAGGGGTCCGAAATACTGTCACCATCGGAACAGCTCTCAATCCGGCCATCTTGTAGCTGATAAAGAGATTCGGTTTCTCCGGTCGAAAAGTCATCACCGGAACAAACGGTAGTTGCCCCGCGAAGCTCTGATCCATCCTCATAACTCCCTCCATGGATGGTTCCCACGAAGGCACGCTTCATGACCGGTTTAATCCGGGCGGATCGCGCACGCTGAGCCGTCTCGACGAGGTCGGTGCAGATGTCCGGCTCAGGGCCCGGTTCACCGATCTTGCCAATGAAAACGTGAATGCTACCAAAGGGGACCCGGTACCCGTACTCAATTGAGCCGGCCTCGGGGCCCCAGCCTGCGTCGTCGATGTAAAGTTTGCCGCGACGACTCTTAGTCATCCGGCCTACAGCGTAGCCCTTGAGTCCTTCAAAGCGGCCCTCCAAGAACCGGAAACCATCGTGCGATGGCCCCACGGTGGGCGCCAACTGTCGTGGGTTTGTCACGGTAGATGTCCTAGAGGAAGGACTTAGTCGTGGAGCCATCGCGACGGGTTAGCTTGAAGGGGTTAAAGCGGACACAAGGATGCAAGAGAGTTTATACTAGTTCGGCCCCTTCGATGAAGGTAAAAGCCTACGTCTAGTTGTGATGGAATTGATGGGTGTTTCGATGACTAGGGAGCAAATAAGCTTCGCCTATGTCTCGAGTTGTTGTCTGTCCTCCCTCAACCCCCGCCGGGTCGTCCCCTTATATACATGGGTGACGCCCGTCAGTTTACAGCGTCCCAACACTGGCTCATAGATGTGTCCGGCTTGGTCTCTACTTATTCCTAACTTACAATACAAGTTACATATTGATGCCGGTTTACGGCTACGGGCTCTCAACCAATTATGGGTCTTGAGCCCTCATCTACCTTCATGGGCTTTAACATGCTTAACTACTGATGAAGCTAAACCAGCCCAGATAGGCCGGTTTACGCCCAGTAGTAATATCCCCAACACCGGGGCTTGGTTATATTTGGTTGTGGAGCTTTTGGCTGTGGACACACTCCCTCACTAAGTTGGTGGCTCACTCTTTGTGTATGTTCACTCTCTCCCTTTTCTTTCCTTTTCTTTTCATCTCATAAAGATAGAGTTCCTCGGGTGTCATGGGCAGCCAAGTGAACTCCTCTATGGACAAAACATAAGCGATTCGCACGCCCGCTGATTTGCGCATCATGGACATGCAGCCACGGTCATCCAAGAAGCAAGTGACAAGCGTGCATCGGCATCACATCGCACTCAACATCATCCTGATATGTCCCTACTAAAATTGGTATTCGCACGCTGCTAATCACCTTAATTGTGCCACAATCATTTAGCCATTGCATGCGGAATGGATGTGGGTGACGTTTTGTTTGCAATTGAAGCTTCTTGACCATCTCCGTGCTTGCAATCTTGTTGCACCTGCCACTATCAACAATCACTCCACATATCTTTGAGTTGATAAGGAAATGGGTGTGGAAAAGATAATGTTGATGCCCCTTTTCCTCCTCCACAACCTGGGCATTAAGGGAACGACATACAACCAAAGCTTCACCATCAAGTTCTTCATGAGATGAAATAGTGCATCATACTTCCCAACCTTTCTCCTCTTCCACTTCATCATTTCCACCTTCAAGATCACTTTTAGACTCCCATTCACCTTGTTCATTGATGATCAGAGTTCTTTTTCTCGAACATTCTGAAGAAATATTACCTCTTTCTTTGCACTTGTGGCATTGAATGCCATTGTTGTGTGTAGAACTCTTTTTTGGAGGTGGAGTGGAGGTTACTCCTGCTGCAGTAGATGATGACCTCTTTCTTGATTGCGAATACCAGGTGAGGAAGCGGTCGAGGTATGTAGGTGGCTAGGTGGTGCACCCTCAAACTGAGAACCATATGGCTGTTGTGGTCGCTGCCATGAGCGTGTGGTGGTGCGACCTTGGAAAACACAAGTACGACTGTCACGCATATTCTTCTTCTCAACTCGTATAGCTTGATGAACCACATCTTGTAGTGTATCATAAGGAAACATCTCCACAAAATCTGATATTTCATCATTCAGCCCATTTAAAAATCTCACCATCTTCGCCTCATCACTTTCACGGGTCCTTGTCTGAATTAGCACCACATCCATCTCTTTATAGTACTCCTCAACAGTGCGGGAACCTTGAGTGAGCTCTTGCAACTGCTTGTACAATTGCCTCTCATAATATTGCCTCTCATAGTATGATGGAACAAAACAATGCCTCGTGACTTGCTTCATCAAAGTCCAGTTGCGGATATAATTATTGCCCAACATCAACTGATCGTCTTACAGCTGATTCGACCATGTAAGAGCATAACCAGACAACTCCATAACAACAAGATCAACTCTCTTGGCTTCAGAAAACCATGGATGTGAAAGATTTATCGCACTTCTCCTCCCACCCAATATATGTATCTAGATCCTCTTTTCCCGTGAAGGATGGCACGTGTAGATTCACTCTCGCTTGGTTGTCACGGTCATCTTGATCATGAGGTCATAAAGATGACAGTTGCGACCAAAAATGTCACCATGATGAGGCAGGGAGAAGAGTTCATAGTCCCCCATGCCTTCATCTTCATCACCATGCTCAGAAAGATCTTCAAGGGAGATGTCATCCCCATCATGTGCAGCTCATCACCGGTGATCAGCGGCAAACCCACGATGGTCATGACCCTGCCCATGAGCTTCTCCTCCATGCAGCCCACCCGCACGGGGGCAGCAAAGTCGCCACGCCTCCATTCAGCACCAACAATAGGGGCGCCATCGGCAGCAGCTCCTGCCAGTCTTCCACGACCATCGTGGCGATCCTGGTTTCCTTGACATCATCGGTTGTCAGCGGCCAGTGAGGCAGCGGGGCTGTGTTGATGGTGATCCCAATTACTGGCGACAGGAAGACGGCCGCGGAACATCCTTCGCATAGCAGAAACTATACTCTCCTCAATCATATCACCAAGTATTACGTGAGTTTTTGGGAGATCATCTTCCACATGTTGATGTCCATGTACACTCGAATTGGATCCTGTCATGTTAACTCCCGGAAACAAGTGGTCAAAAGAAAAATATATATGCGGAAAACACTCATCTCACCTTCTTCCTTACCCAAATTCTAATGATTCCTTGGCGGCTGTGCGGTGGTAGAAAATCAGGAGTGGACGGGCGAGTGAAAGGAAGGAAGCTGACAATTTCTAGGTGGATCTGGGTGGGGTAAATTGAGGAGGGCTAGTGTTGAGATCCAATTGATGCGAACCAAATGAACAAGACAAATTTGTAGATCCTTATACCACGTTTGAGCTGCAATACATGCCACTACAATTTCTGAAATTTTTCACCAAACTGAATATGATTGCACACTTTCTCTTCTCTCTTTTTTTGCTCTTCATTTTGCTTTTTTCCACTCTTTTTTTGTAACACAATAGATCCAACAACAAGACTCAAAGAAAAACAACAGCAACTTTGGATAGAACTTGGTGCAAACACAAACAGGAAAGCAAACGACTAGATCTCAGCAAACAAAGGCTAGGATTTTTTGTGGCTTTTTGGCTTTGGACTCTAGGATGGGAAAAATCAAACTAAAAAGGATAGATCTAGAAACAAAGATACAAATGCTACCATGTAAACCTTGCTCTGAATACCAAATGATGCGACACCGTCTTCGGAGAAGAGGGTGTACAAAGATAGGTCCGATCTTCACGGCATAGGATCGATAAATGGATGGGGATAACTAGCTGCAAGTGGCCGGAAAATGGAAAATAAGATATTATGACCTGACGAGGAGGATGCTCACCGAAGCCTGCAATCTGAGAATTCACCGATCCAAAACCCGCAATACTACCCCACACAACCACACTCAAGTCATGGAGCGATATGCAAGGGAAACCATGAACTCTAACCCACACAACACGATCTAGTCGTGGAGCACGAATTAGGAGCAATTTCTCAAGAAATCATGAGCATAAGGATAACAAGAGCTCTTCAAATCTCAGGAGTAGTCTATGTCTTTGGTCTGAAATGGCAAAAGTCCGCAACGAAGGGAAGAGCTAGCCTATTTATATTAGGGACAACCCCCTTGGATAGGTGTGGAAGCAAACTAGCTTCTGGAATCAGCTTAGATGTGAAAGTGAACCAGCTTTGTTTGACTAAATGGCTTCAAGACTTAATGAAGTAGCTTATGGAAATCTCTCGTCGGAGGTGGTTGGCAGTTCCCGACCAAACATTGTTCACTGGAGTCAAACAATGTTTCCTTCAGTAGCAAACTTGAGTTCTGGAAACCTTCGCAAGTTGGGATATCAAAATTCATGCAAAACATTGTTTCGTCGGAATCAGAACAATGTTTCTTCAGCAGACAACTCATTTGTTCATGAACTCCTAACTTTGTTTCTTTGCCATATAACATTGTTTTGCACGGACTGAAATGTCTTTGGCCGTCTTCGGTATTGCACCTGAGTTCAATCAATAACAAAGGAGATGAAAGTGCAACCATGTATTCAAGATTATAGTATAAACTTAAGTTAGCATTTACCTGGCAATGTGTTCATTTGCCACAAAATATTATGATTTCTCCTTTGATGAACAAGGATGTATAAATGGTTGTCATGTCCTCATCATCCTCCCCCTCTTTAAAAGGAGTCATCGTCGACTCTAACAGGTCTATGGCTGTCATGTCCTCATCAAAAGCCGAGGACACAGCAGTTACCCAGGTTCGGGCCACCTTGCGTTGTAAAACCCAACTCCTGCTTGGTTTGGATTGCTTGAGGGAGAGAGGGTACAATGGTGGAGTCATCGTCGATTCTAACAGGTCTATGGCTGTCATGTCCTCATCAAAAGCCGAGGACACAGCAGTTACCCAGGTTCGGGCCACCTTGCGTTGTAAAACCCAACTCCTGCTTGGTTGGGATTGCTTGAGGGAGAGAGGGTACAATGGTGTGGCTCTGGTTCGTGAATTGTATTCTCTCTATGGAGACAACCTGCCCTCCTTTTACATCATGCCTCTAGTCCTATTCCCCTGAAAACACTTGGCGAGAAGGGTTGCCACAACAACCAGTTTGAAGGGGGATAGGAGCACAATCTATCCCGACTAAATGTGGTCTTCGCCTGCAAAGCTCCCATCAATGACATGTCAGTGGGCTCGGGAATGACCTACACCCTGGCGCGCCCGTCCTCTTGGTCTTCTTGCACCGATAAGGCAACCTTTGGGGATTGCCTTGGGAATCGGTAGCTGGTCTTGCTCCCTTAACGCAAAAGAGGAAAGCCACCTCATCCGTGCCGGCTCGCACGGTCCTGCTATCCTTCATCGCCACGTGTGTCACCCATATGATGCGCACAGGCCCACAGGGCCGGGCAGAGCTGCCCTCGAGCTATTCGCCTTGGGAGTACGGTCTCGAGAGGCCGCCTCACGAGAGAGCCTCACGTGGCTCCTGGTGGCACCACCCGGTCGACTCGGGATTGCTGGTAACATGGGCCCCACGAGGTGAGGGCCTCGCAAGCTGTCTTGCTTGCGAAGCATGCTGGTGGGCCATCTGCTGGTCCCTTGGTATGCGTCGCGTCCTGGGCTGCATGCAGACAGGCCTGGGTACCCTTGGTCCCATGGGCCCGACAATGTTCCATGGTACACAATCAGCATTATACCACATGTTTGATTTTCTGGCGCATTTTAGGCCTCGTTTGCTATATTTACGCCATTTTTGGAATTTATCATGCATTTAGTGCATACATATCAAATCCTAGATGCAACTGCATGTGCTGATGAAAGGGGTGAGGATTTGTGTTTGATCTGGGAGCATCCAACCACTACAAAAAACACTTCCGTGATAATACATGTTTGTCGCAATAGGTCACGTTTTCTGTCATGCATGTACATCCATGATGATTTTATGACAGAATCAAGATAGTCATACCTGTGCTATCATAGAAGTGTTCTGAAAGTGTGTTATATCAACTAGAGGGGGGTGAATAGGCGATTTATACAAATTCGTCACTTAGGAATTTCAGGGTGAGGAAATTCCGAAGTCACGAACAACTAGCAGTGGAATAAGTACTTAGATGCAAGCATAACAGAGCAGTAGCATAGTCATCATGATGAAATGAAAACAAGCACTGAGTACAAGTAGTGTAAACACAAGATAGCAGGCTGAAGACAAAGTGACTGAAGAAATAGGATTGAGTAAGTTGAGAAAGTCTTCAGTCAAAGTCTTCAATCAGTAACGATCAAATACTTCAGCATATGAATGAGGAAATGAAAGGGTTGAGGAAATAGAACTAGTAGCTCGGTGAAGACAGTGATTTGGTAGACCAGTTCCAACTACTGTGACAGTCGTACATCTGGTTGGAGCGGCTAGGTATTTAAACCTGAGAACACACAGTCCTCACTGTATTCTCCTCAGAGATCAGAAGATCTTCGTCTCTGTCACTGAAGAAATTGACTAAACTGTATGAGATTTCCAATGGCTTCACTTGAAAGGATTGTTAGGTGTAGGATTTTGAGTTGAGCATCACTTGGAAACTTTTCCTTAGTTTTACCTCCACCCCCTTTAACAGTACGGTGTTTCCTGTGACTCAAGAAGGAGAAAATGAAACTACGAAAACAAAAGTCTTCACGCTTCATATTCCTCGTATGAATACCAAGTATTCAAGGTCACACCAATTTCTTCACTTTCAAAGTCTTCAGAAAGCCAAAGTCTTCAGTTGAAGACATTCATTTTTAGGGGTTGACTTTCTCTGTAAATATCAAACTCCTCATAGACTTATAGACCTGTGTACACTCACAAATGCATTAGTCCCATACCTATAACTCTTCAATACACCAAAATCACTAAGGGGCACTAGATGCACTTACAATATCCCCCTTTTTGGTGATTGATGACAATATAGGTAAACTTTTCAACGGGGATAAACATATGAAGTGTAAATACCGATCTTTGAGTTGAACTTGATAATAATTCAACTTGAACATATCGTTGATCGGGTCATGGTGCCACTGAATCGAGATCTTCCCCAGTGCAACCACATTTTCCTTTGTGGGAAGGCCTTTATTCGGTCCATCATCATGCCTCTGGTCGGTGCCTCCAATGAGGGAAGGTTATGGGTGTGCGTTACCCTGGACCGGTAAGCAGACATAACCTTGTGTGCCTGTTGTTCTAATGGTACCTTGTCCCCGTTTGGGACCGTTTATGTTTCGCCACGACGGTGTCCATTGGTGTCTTTGGTAGACACGGGGCAACCCATGACTTAGCCCGGTGGGGAGTTAGTCGGAGTGGCTGGGAGAGTGTCATGGCAATGGAGGGGTTCTGTCGGAATGCCGTTGGTCCACCCGAATGGGAGTGTGAGGCCATGGGTTCCGAGGTGTGGGTACAATGCGCTACCTCTGCAGTATGTATTTAATCTATCGATAGCCGAGTCCATGGTTACAGACAAGCTCGAAACTAGGTCACACCATGGATCAACGTTTAAATAATTTTGCACACTAAGATAATAACCTTGCACTATTGGAGAGAGGATGGTTGAGAAATCATCTTGATGCTGAGGACAAGTTGTTGGCCAGTTGGTGATCTGAGTATGATCACATTTTGGTTATGAGGTAACCCAATTAAAGACCAAGATGTTGGTCTGATTGTGGTTCAAGAGGGATCACCGGGTGGTAAGCAAGTATGAGGCACTTAAGTCATGAGATCATGAGCACTGCATCCTAAGTATGGTTTTGCATTAATGATTAAATGGTTTAATTATCATGATATTGTTTGTCATTATGTTTATGCTTGTTGTGAGCTTGCAAGTACATTCAATGTGCTGACTTGGCGTGTCCTGCCAGCTTTCAGGAAAGTCTCGTTGTAAAGGAGTGCAGTCCGAGTCTAGACCGTGTCCACATTGGTGTCCATGTGCTATGGAGTCTCGCTTCGTTGTCGTTCCGCTGCCTTGTAGTTGTCATGATCGAGGCCCCTTTTATGTTCACTAAATAATGTACCTATTGTTCAGCCGCACCGTGTGTGCCGCTTGGCCTCGCAACTTGTTGTAATATGAACTATGTTCTGCTAGCATCAATAAAGCGGTTTCTTTCTGTACCAAGATTTTGTGTATTGCCAGAAGACAAGATCTCTGGGCTGGCAATGCAAGGTAAACCGGTTGCTCTGAGCCGGGGTGCCACAATGCTTGGTATCAGAGCCGCGCTGACTGTAGGACACGCTAGGCTGCCAACGTGTTAACTGGACGTTAGTCAGGGTATAAGTTGAGTACCGGTAGTGATTGTAGCTGGTTGTTGCATTGTATGTGTTCGTTTATTTTTATTCTAACCTACTAATGGTTGTGGGTATAGATGGCTCCGGTGCCGTATCCGTGCCAGTTGCAGCTGATGCTGTACACGTTGCCGCATCTCCTTCGTAACGTGTGGCGTCGGCTGTACCCCCTCGGTGACGACCGAGTCTATCGTGTGTACCCAGAGCGTCTAGCAAATTCAGTGTATGAGTATCACGTAGTGGTCACTCTGCGCACCATCTTCTAGCACCTATATTTGTACCTCTAGGAGCGGTTTCGCTTCTACCGCTTCTCAGGCTGTCCAGTTTGCTGCATTTGAGGTCCTCGTCGAGCTGCGTTATAACGAGGTCCGAATGCAGAACCATCCAGGTTTCCACTACTATCCTTCCCTGCATGATAATGGTCGTGTCCATTTTCCTATCATTGATCCGGAGTCTGATAGTACTGCTAGCCACCTTTCTCGTTATATCACTGCTAGCTATCTTATGATTCACGAGCTGGCTCGAGAGCTGATTCGTGCTCGCACTGCTTTAGCTGCTACTAGAGCTTCCACTACTCCATCGTCTATGGGATTTACTCCTTATATTCCCTCTAGTTCCGGTTCACCTATTTCACCAGTTACTCTCCGAGTAGCTCGGGCACCTCGACCGTGAATCCTCTCAGTACCCCTGCTGAGTGGATTTCCCTTCTCACTACTCCAGTAGCTCCGATGCTCCAGCCTCATCCTGCACCTACCCCAGAGGGATAGCCCTCGAGGCAGCGTCGTCGTGTTACCTTTAACTCGATGGTTTCGGTTAACATAGTCAGTTCAGGATCCAAGTCCGCTTCAGGAGAGGACCTCGCAGCATCATCAGGGCTTTAGAGCACTCGAGTATCTGCATTTGTCAGGGTGATGTATGGATGTAGTCGTATGAGTCATGATGTCCCGTTCTATGTATGAGAGTAGTCGAACTTATAATGTCATTTATCTTTTATGTACGAGTCTATGTATAATTATGTTGGAACTTCTTTTTATTCGCTATGCTTTGCTCGTTTTTTTCGTTTTCTTTCGGGTTTTGTCGTGGCTTTTCTCCACTATATTTTTGGATGTTGCTCATCTCGGATGCATTGTCTTGGGAAAAATGAACAATAGGATGATGCATGGAGGCAGCAGTAGTGCCGCTTGTGAGGATGTCCCTGTTCACCGCTCCGCACGACAGGTAGGACACTCCCCCGAGCGATACGTTCCACCACCGCCTCCACCGCCTAATCCGCCCTCCACCGAGAAAATTCTGCGTATGTTTGAGGAAAGGAGGAATAATGATCTGATTGAAATATTAAGAAGTGTGCAAGCTATGGTTGGACAGAATGGAAATCAGAACAGCCATCACTCCAAGCTATCAGATTTTCAAAGAACCAAGCCTCCCAGTTTCAGTAAGGTTATTGCTCCCTTGGACGCAGACGACTGGTTGCGAACCATTGAGAAGAAGCATGAGATTGCTCGTACTGAAGAGGATGACAAGGTTCCGTTTGCAACTCATTATCTTGAAGGCGCTGCCGCCATATGGTGGGAAAATGCAAAAGCTATGTGACCTGCTGATGAAGAAATCACCTGGACAAAATTCAAGGATCAGTTTCGTAAATACCATATTCCCACAGGAATTATGAAGCTTGACCAGCATGAATTCCTCGCGCTCCTCCAAGGAAGTCAGTCTATGAGTGAATATTTGCATAAGTTCAATCATTTGGCCCGTTACTCTCTTCATGATGTGGCCACCGAAGAAAGAAAGATTGACAGGTTTATTGGGGGATTAAACCAGCATCTCCGATGCACCCTCAGTATGTTTGACTTCCTGGATTTCCAAACTCTAGTAGACAAGGCTCTCATCGCTGAAAGGGAGCACAAGCTCATACATGACAACAAGTATGCAAATAACGATCACAAGCGCAAGTTTGAGCCAAGGAAGGAAGTGCAACCAGTGCAAAAGGCTCGTACCTGGCAGCATACTCAGGTAGAGTACAAGCCCAATTTGCAGCAGAATGTTAAAACAACCACTACGCAAGTCAAGAATGTCGTGACCAACCTGGTGCGAGAAGAGTTCCAGCGCAACAATTCTTGTTTTAGCTGTGGGAAAATCGGACATTATGCCAGACAGTGTCCCAAGAACGGCAAGGCTAATGCTCCATTCAGGCCTCAAGTCAACTTTATGGGGTCATACCCTATCCAGCAAAACATCACTGGGCAGATCCATCACCTCTCCGTAGACGAAGCCCAAGAGAACCCCGAAGTCGTCATTGGTATGTTTTTTGTTAATAGCATACCTGCCATTATTTTATTGGACTCTGGGGCTTCCCACTCTTTTATTTCGCGAAGTTTTGTTGCCCGAAACAAATTTCCTTTTTCGGTTTTGAGCAAGAGTATGCTGGTACAATCCCCAGGATCTTTGCTCAGAAGCAATCTGGTCTGCCGTAATCTAGAAATTAATATCAACGGAGTCCATTTTCCAACTTCCTTGATAGTAATTGAGTCCGGCAAGTTGGACATTATTTTGGGGATGAATTGGTTAACCCAATATCAAGTATGCATTAATTGCGCAACCCGAGTAGTCACTTTGACAAGTCAAGAGGGGCAGATTACAAAATTATATGCACATAGGAGCATACCCAAGAAAGAAATGGTCTTCACCACTATGGCTGGTGAATTGGAATTAATTCATGTGGTCAGTGAGTTCCCCGATGTGTTCCCAGAAGAACTGTCAGGCATGCCGCCAGATCGAGAGCTTGAGTTTGCAATAGATCTTGTGCCCGGGACCGCACCGTTATACAAGATGTATTATCGGATGCCTTCGTCAGAATTAGTGGAGCTAAAGAAATAGCTTGGAGAGATGCTTCAGAAAGGATATATTCGTCCCAGCTCTTCACCATGGGGATCACCTGCTATATTCATGGATAAGAAAGATGGTAGTCTCCGTATGTGTGTGGATTACCATCAGCTAAATGATGTCACCATCAAAAACAAATATCCACTGCCCAGGATCGATGATCTGTTTGATCAACTCAGCGAGGCAAAGGTATTCTCCAAGATTTATTTATGGACAAGATACCACCAACTCAAGATTAAAAAGGAAGATATTCCTAAGACTGCATTCACTACACGGAACGGTCTTTAGGAATATACCGTTATGTCCTTTGGCCTCACCAATGCCCCTTCTTTCTTCATGCATATGATGAACAAGGTGTTCATGGACTTCCTAGATAAACTTGTGGCGGTCTTCATCGATGACATACTCATATGCTCAAAGGGTGAAGAAGAGCATAAAGGACACCTCAGAGCCATATTGCAACGACTTCGCGACCATCAGTTGTATGCCAAATTCAGTAAATGTGAGTTTTGGCTCAAGCGAGTTGGATTTCTTGGGCATGTGCTGTCTGCAGAAGGTATAGCTGTGGACCCGAGCAAAGTAAAGGACGTGCTCGATTGGTTGGCACCCATGACAGTATCCCAAATCCGGAGTTTTCTCGGATTAGCTGGATACTACCGTCATTTCATTGAAGGTTTCTCCAAGATTGCCAAACCAATGATGGAGCTGCTCAAGAAACATAAGAAGTTTGAGTGGACTGAGGACTGTGAGAAAAGTTCCAATGAGCTGAAAATCTGGCTGACAACAGCACCAGTGTTGACTCTTCCAGACATCTACCGTAGTTTTGATGTGTACTGTGACGCGTCCAGACAGGGCCTCGGATGCGTACTTATGCAAGATGGCAAAGTGGTAGCATACACATCGCGACAGCTACGACCCCACGAAGGAACTATCCTACCAATGATCTGGAATTAGCCGCGCTGGTTCATGCTCTAAAAATTTGGAGGCACTACCTCATTGGGAAGAGGTGCCAGATCTTTACTGACCAAAAAAGTCTCAAGTACATATTTACTCAGCCAGATTTAAATCTCCACCATGAAGGTGGCTTGATTTAGTCAAGGACTATGATCTTGGAATAAATTACCACCCAGGTAAGGCCAACGTGCTTGTTGATGCACTCAGCCGAAAGCCAGTCAGCCTGAACACCATAATGGAAGCTTTGCCTCCTGAACTTCAAAAAGAGATTGCTCAGCTCCTCCTGGTCATAGTTGGCGCAGGTCTTGCTAATATCATGGAAGTTACTCCTACCCTCGAGGAAGAGATCCGCAAGGTCCAGCCACATGACCCAGTCAGAAATATGCCAGGCGTATGTTAGCAGGACATACCTCAAATTTTTCTAAGGATCCACTAGGTACACTGTGATTCCGTGGAAGGATTTGTGTACCCAGGCAAGAAGATTTAAGGAAGAGAATACTGTCAGAAGCACACGAATCTTCGTATTCTATTCACCCCGGAGGAACTAAAATGTACGAAGACCTTCGACAAATATTCTGGTGGGATGGGATGAAGAAAGACATTGCCTATTTTGTGGCCTGTTGCGACATATGCAACAAAGTAAAGGCAGAACATCAGAAACCAGCTGGACTCCTCCAACCATTGCCCGTTCCACAATGGAAGTGGGATGATGTCTGCATGGATTTTGTCACAGGGCTACCAAAGACTCAGCGAGAAAATGACGCAGTATGGGTCATAGTGGACACCTTAACCAAGGTAGCTTATTTTATCCCCATCAAAACCACATGCTGAGACAATCAGCTCGCACAACTGTATTGTCTAGAATAGTCAATCTGCATGGAGTACCGCGAACAATCACTTCCAACCGGAGGTCACTTTTTACCTCCGCTTTCTAGTCACGTCTCCACCAAGCCTTGGGGATCGCGCTAAAATATAGTACTACTTATCACCCTCAGACCGATGGACAGACTGGGCGTGTAAACCAAATACTTAAGGATATGCTTCGAGCCTGTGCCTTGGCCCAAGGACCTAAATGGGAAGACTGTCTGTCATACGCCGAGTTCTCATACAACAGCTTCTAGACTAGTCTAAAGAAGTCCCCTTATGAGGCTCTGTATGGCCGTAAGTGCCGCACTCCTTTGAATTGGTCTCAAACTGGAGATAGCCATATTTTCGGAACAGATCTCATGATGGAAGCTGAGAAGCAAGTCAAGAAAATCAGAGACAGATTGAAATTGGCTAAATCTCGACAGAAGAGTTATTATGATGCAAAGCACTGATAGGTCAATTTCGAACCCGGAGAACATGTATACCTCCGAGTCACTCCTATGAAAGGGGTCAAGAGATTTCAAACTTGTGGAAAATTGGCACCCAGGTTTATTGGTCCATTCCCAGTTATGTCCAAGGTGGGTACTATTACATATCAGTTGGAACTGCCCCCAGAGTTGTCAGAAGTGCATGATGTGTTCCATGTCTCACAGTTGAGGCGATGTATATCGCTGCCCGAGAAAAAGACTGCTATGACAGAAATAGAGTTGGCTAAGGATCTAACCTATGAAGAGAGACCGTTCAGAATTTTGGATGACATGGAAAGGGTCACTTGTAGTAAAGCAAGAAAGTTTTACAAGGTTCAGTGGGAGCATCACACAGAGGCAGAAGCCACTTGGGAACGAGAACAATTTTTAAAGGCACATTATCCAGAATTGTTTTCCCGATCAACCAAATCTCGAGGACGAGATTCATCCTAAGTGGGGGAGGTTTGTGACAGCCTGATTTTTTCCCCCTCTTCTTTGTCTGATTTTCATTCGGTTTGGATTTGAATTAGGAATTTTGAATCACTTCAGATGGACTTAAGCACTTGGGTACCCCCTTGAGTTTCACCCAAGTGACTCATTTCTCTCCCTAGCCATCATTTCTTCTCTGATACACTTAATATAATCTTGTGAATATTTTTCTTAAAAGAAAAATATTCATTTTCCCTCCCAAAACCCTAACTAGCCCATTGTGCTCCTAAGCAACCTCAGTTTTTTCCCACAAAAATCCGAGAAAATTCACAAATATTCTTTGAACCCTTGGGCACCTTCCCGAGCAAAAATATTGCATCACTTTTTGGAATATTTTTGCTATAGGAAATATTTTCTGTTCTGGACAGAAATGGTAGTTTCTACAGCAACTACCATTTTACTTGCTCAAATGCTACTAGATTTTCGTGTGCATCACCACCCTCCTAGATGATTGCTAGCCTCCAAAGCTTAGCCTCCAACTCTTAGTATTTTCACCACAGTAAGCTCACAAAGTTACTGCCTAGAAACTTACCTCGAAGTAGAAATCCATCTTACTGCACCTGAGCTCAACCCAAAGTGTGATAACTACTCAAACTACCAAGGACTACACGCCAGACATGAAGTTTAGGATTAGCGCGGCCTGATGTCATAGTTCACACGGTCACCGCGTTCGTCCACGCATGTTGGCATATGGCCGATGCGCTACGCGACGCGCCCGAGCCGCTGTTGAGCACATGCTCGCTTCCCCACGTGCCGCGCCTTGCCAAACTTCACCACGATCATCGTCCGACCCCCTTAACTCAATCCTAGCGCTCGCCGACTCCGGAGCTCGCCGCAGCAAGCACGGGCGCGGTCCGGCCAACCCAACAGTGCGCCGCGCACTGTGTTCGTCGCCACCCCCTCGCTCTTGTGCTCGTCTCCGCTCGCCCAAAGTGTCCGCGTGAGCTGCGTTGCCTTCTCCCTCGCTCAGTAGCGCCGTTCGTCGCCGAGCGCCGTGTCCAGGTGTCCTCCAGCGGAGCCCGAACCCCTCACCCTACTCGGCTATAAATACAGCCCTCCCCAGCCTTCTCGAGAATCATCCACTCCTCTCACACACTCCACAAGCCAGTAGGTAGCCATAGCCCGGCCGGGAAGGCCGTGGACCGGTGTCCCCGAGCTCGAGCTCGCCGGTGATCCCCTCGGGTCGTCTTCGCAGCTCCAGTCCCACCCAAGCTCGGTCCACCCTTTTAGGGTCTCCGCCGTGCTTCGGTGGTGCCTTCCTGCCCGATTGGAGCCTCTTGTGCCGCCTCTAGTCGCCGTTATTTCAACTCCGGCGACCCTCGCTCTCTGTCGCCGCTGGAGAGGTCGTTTTTGACGCCATCCGACCACCCCTAGCCAATCTATGGGTACGGACAGGTGCGCTTTCATCTTCTCTTTCGATCCATTCCTTTAGCTCGGGCCAAGATGCCCTCCTCGCCGGCATGTTCTCCGGCGGAGCCCCGCCGCACTCTGTTTCCCCCTTCCCCTCCCTCTCACCTGGCTAGTGGGGCCCGCTAGTCAGCCACTCTAGCCGCGCCTGAAGCGGTACGAGTGGTGGCGCCCCGCAGTGTTTACGCCTTTGACGTCACCCCCCCCAGTTCTGTTTCATTTAAATCAAATTCAAAATATTCCAGAGAGCTTCAAACAGCCACAACTTTTTAACCATAAGTCCAAATGAATTGATTCTTTTTGCATTGTGTTCTTTATGAAAATATCTAGCAGCACACCAAATATGAGATTTTTCTCCGCTTTCAAGATTTTCTGGTGAATTTCAGAGTGGTTCTTGATGTTTTCTTTTTGTGTTTATATTTGTTTCCAGAAGGTGAAGCTTGTCTTGAGAAGGAGGAGTGTGACCCTCACCTGCACTAAGGCAAGACACAACAACATTTTCATGGTGCCATTGCAATATTTGTGATTTTTCAACTTGAACAAATGAGTTAATCCATGCATTTAATTCACTAAAGTATATATTTATATTCTTTTGGATGCTTGTTTAAGTTGATATGGTTAGTATACAGAAGTTTACAACTAACTAAGTTAGTTTAAGTCATTAGAAGCAACTTTTGATTATGAAGAAGTATTATGTTTATGAAAAATGAATCAGTTGGCTTAATATTTTCTTGAGTGAGAAAAGAATTATGCTAAGATATTGTCATGGTTAATTTGCTAAATAAACATAACCAAAGAAGTGTGGTGTGTCATTGAGATCTATGCTTAGTATTTGATGAAGTTGATTCAGTTATTTCCGATGATATGTGGTGCATATATATTAGTGTTGCATTTTCATGGCATATCATTACACCGGTTACTTTCACTTTGAGTTGAACCTGATAATAATTCAACTTGAACATATCGTTGGTCGGGTCATGGTGCCACTGAATCGAGATCTTCCCCAGTGCAACCACATTTCCTTTTGTGGGAAGGCCTTTATTTGGTTCATTGTCATGCCTCTGGTCGGTGCCTCCAACGAGGGAAGCTTATGGGCATGCATTACCTTGGCCCGGTAAGCAGACATAACCTTGTGTGCCCGTTGTTGTTACGGTACCTTGTCCCCATTTGGGTCCATTTATGTTTTGCCACGACGGTGGCCGTTGGTGTATTTGGTAGACACGGGGCCACCCATGACTTAGCCCAGTGGGGAGTTAGTCAGAGTGGCCAGGAGAGTGTCATGGCAATGGAGGGGTTCTGTCGGAATGCCGTTGGTCCACCCGAATGGGAGTGCGAGGCCATGGGTTCCGAGCTGTGGGTACAGTGTGCTACCTCTGCAGAGTGTATTAAATCTATCGATAGCCGAGTCCACAGTTACGGACAAGCTCGAAACTAGGTCACACCAAGGATCAACGTTTAAATAATTTTGCGCACTAAGATAATAACCTTGCACTATTGGAGAGAGGATGGTTGAGAAATCATCTTGATGTTGAGGCCAAGTTGTTGGCTAGTTAGTGATCCGAGTATGATCACGGTTTCGTTACGAGGTAACCCGATTAAAGACCAAGATGTTGGTCTGATTGTGGTCCAAGAGGGATCATCGGTTGGTAAGCAAGTCCAAGGGACTTAAGTCATGAGATCATGAGCACTTCATCCTAAGTATGGTTTTGCATTAAGGATTAAATGGTTTAATTATCATGATATTGTTTGTCATTATGTTTACGCTTGTGTGAGCTTGCAAGTACATTCAATGTACTGACCTGGCGTGTCATGCCAGCTTTCAGGAAAGTCTCGTTGGAAAGGAGTGCTGTCCGAGTGTAGATCGTGTCCACATCGGTGTCCCTGTGCTATGGAGTCCCGCTTCGTCGTCGTTCCGCTACCATGTAGTTGTCATGATCGAGGCCCCTTTTATGTTCACTAAATAATCTACATATTGTTCAGCCGCACCATGTGTGCCGCTTGGCCTCGCAACTTGTTGTAATATGAACTACGTTCCGCTGGCATCAATAAAGCGGTTGCTTTCTGTACCAAGATGTTGTGTATTGCCAGAAGACAAGATCTCTGGGCTGGCAATGCAAGGTAAACCGGTTGCTCTGAGCCGGGGTGCCACATATCTAATCCAACATTTAGCACCGAAGACTTTGAAATAACTCACATTGGGTTTCTTGTCAGTGAGGAGTTCATATGAGGTCTTTTTGAAGAATTTGTGAAGATATATCCTATTGATGATGTGGCCTGCAGGATCAATTGCCTCAGGACAGAAATGTCGAGGTGTCTTGTATTCATCAAGCATAGTGCGAGCCATCTCAACAAGAGTCATGTTTTTGCGCTCCACAACGCCATTCTGCTGAGGAGTATAAGGAGCAGATAACTCATGAGTAATACCAAGTTCATCAAGATAGTCATCAAGACCAGTATTCTTGAACTCGGTCCCATTGTCATGTCTGATGTGCTTGATTTTCGCACCAAATTTGGTTGAAGCCCTCGAGGAAAATCATTTGAAGACTTCCTGCACTTCAGTTTTGTAAGTGATGATATGCATCCATGTGTAACGAGAATAGTCATCAACAATGACAAAGCCATATAAAGATGCAGCATTAGTGAATGTGGAATAATTAGTAGGGCAAAGAGATCCATGTGAAGCAATTCAAATGGATGAGTGGTATTCATGATCGTCTTTGAGGGATGCTTGGCCTTGGTCATCTTTCCAGCTTCACAAGCTCCACACAGGTGATCCTTGAGGAATTTGACACCCTCGATGCCAATGACATGCTTCCTCTTCGCGAGTGTGTGCAAGTTCCTCATGCCAGCATGACCACGTCGTCGATGCCATAACCAGCCCTCTGAAGCTTTTGCCAGTAGACACGTGGCAGGTTGTGGTCCTGTAGAGAAATCAACAATATACAAGTCTCCTCTCCTAGAGCCTTCGAAGACTTTGGAATTGTCAGCTTCCATGATCACAACACAACGATACTTTCCAAAGACAACAATCATATCAAGATCACAAAGCATTAAGACAGACATGAGGTTGAATCCTAAGGACTTGAAAAGCATGACTTTGTCCATGTGTCGATCCTTTGAGATCGCAACCCTACCTAGATCCAATACCTTGCTTTTTCCTTTGTCAGCGTAGGTGATATGCTTCAGATGCGATGGAGATAAAGCAGTGTCCATCAATAGGTTCTTGTCACTTGTCATGTGATTTCTACATCCAATATCGAGGACCCACCCGGTGGCTTTGGGTTGATCATCATGCAGATGAATTAGTGCATGGAGGAAATATGCCCTAGAGGCAATAATAAAGTTATTATTTATTTCCTTATATCATGATAAATGTTTATTATTCATGCTAGAATTGTATTAACCGGAAACATAATACATGTGTGAATACATAGACAAACAGAGTGTCACTAGTATGCCTCTACTTGACTAGCTCGCTAATCAAAGATGGTTATGTTTCCTAACCATGAACAAGGAGTTGTTATTTGATTAACGGAATCACATCATTAGGTGAATGATCTGATTGACATGACCCATTCCATTAGCTTAGCACCCAATCGTTTAGTATGTTGCTATTGCTTTCTTCATGACTTATACATGTTCCTGTGACTATGAGATTATGCAACTCCCGTTTGCCGGAGGAACACTTTGTGTGCTACCAAACGTCACAACGTAAATGGGTGATTATAAAGGTGCTCTACAGGTGTCTCCAAAGGTACATGTTGGGTTGGCGTATTTCGAGATTAGGATTTGTCACTCCGATTGTCGGAGAGGTATCCCTGGGCCCTCTCGGTAATGCACATCACATAAGCCTTGCAAGCATTGCAACTAATGAGTTAGTTGCGAGATGATGTATTACGGAACGAGTAAAGAGACTTGCCGGTAACAAGATTGAACTAGGTATTGAGATACCGACGATCGAATCTCGGGCAAGTAACATACCGATGACAAAGGGAACAACGTATGTTGTTATGCGGTCTGACCGATAAAGATCTTCGTAGAATATGTAGGAGCCAATATGAGCATCCAGGTTCCGCTATTGGTTATTGACCGGAGACGTGTCTCGGTCATGTCTACATTGTTCTCGAACCCGTAAGGTCCGCACGCTTAAGGTTTCGATGACAGTTATATTATGAGTTTATGAGTTTTGATGTACCGAAGTTAGTTCGGAGTCCCGGATGTGATCACGGACATGACGAGGAGTCTTGAAATGGTCGAGACATAAAGATTGATATATTGGACGGCTATATTCAGACACCCGGAAGTGTTCCGGGTGATTTCGGAGAAAACCGGAGAGCCGGAGGGTTACCGGAACCCTACCGGGAGTAGTAATGGGCCATATGGGCCTTGTGGAGAGAGAGAAGGGCGCCAGGGTGGGCCGCGCGCCTCCTCCCCCCCTTGGTCCGAATTGGACTAGGAGAGGGGGGGGCGCCCCCCTTTCCTTCTCCCTCCCCACTTCTTTCCCCCTCCTAGTAGGAGTCCTACTCCTACTAGGAGGAGGACTCCTCCTTGGCGCGCCATAGAGGGCCGGCCGGCCTCCTCCCCTTGATCCTTTATATACGGGGGCAGGGGGCACCCCTTGACACACAAGTTGATCCACGTGATCATATTCTTAGCCGTGTGCGGTGCCCCCTTCCACCATAGTCCTCGATAATATTGTAGCGGTGCTTAGGCGAAGCCCTGCGATGGTAGTACATCAAGATCGTCACCACGCCGTCGTGCTGACGGAACTCTTCCCCGACACTTTGCTGGATCGGAGTCCGGGGATCGTCATCGAGCTGAACGTGTGCTAGAACTCGGAGGTGCCGTAGTTTCGGTGCTTGATCGGTCGGGCCGTGGAGACGTACGACTACATCAACCAAAGTTAACGCTTCCGTTGTCGATCTACAAGGGTACGTAGATCACACTCTCCCCCTCTCGTTGCTATGCATCACCATGATCTTGCGTGTGCGTAGGAATTTTTTTGAAATTACTACGTTCCCCAACAGTGCATCTTATGAACTCATATACTTCATTAGTGAAGAATACGACATCAATTTCATTAGATCAATTTCATCAAACAATTCAGCAGATATAGCAGTATGAGGACATGAGAAATGAAAATTCATTTCTTCATGATTAGCTTGCGTAGTTTCAAGCATATTCAGGTCTCTAGCAAATTCTTCAGACGTTTAAGTTCGTCTAGAGACTTGACGAGATTAGTTCTTTTTCTTCACCACCCACATCCGGAGGGGTGGAAAAGAGTTCATCATTCTGCGAGCTCCATAAGAGAAAGGTGGCATAGACGCCAGTCCACTTCGTTTCACAGAAGAGGGGTTAGAGTAAGCATATGAATAAGCAGAGAAATTCCAGGAGTTTGCTAGAGAGATATGAAGTTAATATTTCAAGCAAATGCCCGGATTGAGAGATATGAAGTCTCCAATAAGTTCTATAGCTGCAAGATGGAAGAGAACAGTTCTGTCAGTGAGCATATACTCAAAATGTATGGGTATAATAATCACTTGATTCAATTGGGAGTTAATCTTCCAGATGATTGTGTCATTGACAGAATTCTCCAATCACTGCCACCAAGCTACAAGAGCTTCGTGATGAACTATAATATGCAAGGGATGAATAAGACTATTCCCGAGCTCTTCGCAATGCTGAAAGCTGCGGAGGTAGAAATCAAGAAGGAGCATCAAGTGTTGATGGTCAACAGGACCACTAGTTTCAAGAAAAAGGGCAAAGGGAAGAAGAAGGGGAACTTCAAAAAGAACGGCAAGCAAGTTGCTACACAAGAGAAGAAACCCAAACCTGGACCTAAGCCTGAAACTAAGTGCTTCTACTGCAAGCAGACTGGTCACTGGAAGCGGAACTGCCCCAAGTATTTGGCGGATAAGAAGGATGGCAAGGTAAACAAAGGTATATGTGATATACATGTTATTGATGTGTACCTTACTAATGCTCGCAGTAGCACCTGGGTATTTGATAATGGTTCTGTTGCTAATATTTGCAACTCGAAACAGGGACTACGGATTAAGCGAAGATTGGCTAAGGACGAGGTGACGATGCGCGTGGGAAATGGTTCCAAAGTCGATGTGATCGCAGTCGGCACGCTACCTCTACATCTACCTTCGGGATTAATATTAGACCTAAATAATTGTTATTTGGTGCCAGCGTTAAGCATGAACATTATATTTGGATCTTGTTTGATGCGAGATGGTTATTCATTTAAATCTGAGAATAATGGTTGTTCTATTTATATGAGTAATATCTTTTATGGTCATGCACCCTTAAAGAGTGGTCTATTTTTGTTGAATCTCGATAGTAGTGACACACATATTCATAGTGTTGAAGCCAAAAGATGTAGAGTTGATAATGATAGTGCAACTTATTTGTGGCACTGCCGTTTAGGTCATATCGGTGTAAAGCGCATGAAGAAACTCCATACTGATGGACTTTTGGAACCACTTGATTATGAATCACTTGGTACTTGCGAACTGTGCCTCATGGGCAAGATGACTAAAACACCGTTCTCCGGTACTATGGAGAGAGCAACAGATTTGTTGGAAATCATACATACAGATGTATGTGGTCCGATGAATATTGAGGCTCGTGGCGGATATCGTTATTTTCTCACCTTCACAGATGACTTAAGCAGATATGGGTATATCTACTTAATGAAACACAAGTCTGAAACATTTGAAAAGTTCAAAGAATTTCAGAGTGAAGTAGAAAATCATCGTAACAAGAAAATAAAATTCCTACGATCTGATCGTGGAGGAGAATATTTGAGTTACGAGTTTGGTGTACATTTGAAAAATTGTGGAATAGTTTCGCAACTCACGCCACCCGGAACACCACAGCGTAATGGTGTGTCCGAATGTCGTAATCGTACTTTACTAGATATGGTGCGATCTATGATGTCTCTTACTGATTTACCGCTATCGTTTTGGGGATACGCTCTAGAGACGGCCGCATTCACGTTAAATAGGGCACCATCAAAATCCGTTGAGACGACGCCTTATGAACTGTGGTTTGGCAAGAAACCAAAGTTGTCGTTTTTGAAAGTTTGGGGCTGCGATGCTTATGTGAAAAAGCTTCAACCTGATAAGCTCGAACCCAAATCGGAGAAATGTGTCTTCATAGGATATCCAAAGGAAACTATTGGATACACCTTCTATCACAGATCCGAAGGCAAGACTTTTGTTGCTAAATTCAGAAACTTTCTGGAGAAGGAGTTTCTCTCGAAAGAAGTGAGTGGGAGGAAAGTAGAACTTGACGAGGTAACTGTACCTGCTCCCTTATTGGAAAGTAGTGCATCATAGAAAACTGTTTCAATGACACCTACACCAGTTAGTGAGGAAGCTAATGATAATGATCATGAAACTTCAGAACAAGATACTACTGAACCTCGTAGATCAACCAGAGTGAGATCCGCGCCAGAGTGGTATGGAAATCCTGTTCTGGAAGTCATGCTACTAGATCATGATGAGCCTACGAACTATGAAGAAGCGATGGTGAGCCCAGATTCCGCAAAATGGCTTGAAGCCATGAAATCTGAGATGGGATCCATGTATGAGAACAAAGTATGGACTTTGGTTAACTTGCCCGATGATCGGCAAGCAATTGAGAATAAATGAATCTTCAAGAAGAAGACTGACACTGACGGTAATATTACTGTCTACAAAGCTCGACTTGTCGCAAAAGGTTTTCGGCAAGTTCAAGGGATTGACTACGATGAGACCTTCTCACCCGTAGCGATGCTTAAGTCTGTCCGAATCATGTTAGCAATTGCCACATTTTATGATTATGAAATTTGGCAGATGGATGTCAAAACTGCATTCCTGAATGGATTTCTGGAAGAAGAGTTGTATATGATGCAACCAGAAGGTTTTGTCAATCCAAAGGGAGCTAACAAAGTGTGCAAGCTCCAGCGATCCATTTATGGACTGGTGCAAGCCCCTCGGAGTTGGAATAAACGTTTTGATAGTGTGATCAAAGCATTTGGTTTTATACAGACTTTTGGAGAAGCCTGTATTTACAAGAAAGTGAGTGGGAGCTCTGTAGCATTTATGCTATTATATGTGGATGACATATTACTAATTGGAAATGATATAGAATTTCTGGATAGCATAAAGGGATACTTGAATAAGAGTTTTTCAATGAAAGACCTCGGTGAAGCTGCTTACATATTAAGCATTAAGATCTATAGAGATAGATCAAGACGCTTAATTGGACTTTCACAGAGCACATACCTTGACAAAGTTTTGAAGAAATTCAAAATGGATCAAGCAAAGAAAGGGTTCTTGCCTGTGTTACAAGGTGTGAAGTTGAGTAAGACTCAATGCCCGACCACTGCAGAAGATAGAGAGAAAATGAAAGATGTTCCCTATGCTTCAGCCATAGGCTCTATCATGTATGCAATGTTGTGTACCAGACCTGATGTGTGCCTTGCTATAAGTCTAGCAGGGAGGTACCAAAGTGATCCAGGAGTGGATCACTGGACAGCGGTCAAGAACATCCTGAAATACCTGAAAAGGACTAAGGATATGTTTCTCATATATGGAGGTGACAAAGAGCTCATCGTAAAAGGTTACGTTGATGCAAGCTTTGACACTGATCCGGACGATTCTAAATCGCAAACCGGATACGTGTTGACATTAAACGGTGGACCTGTCAGTTGGTGCAGTTCTAAACAAAGCATTGTAGCGGGATCTACATGTGAAGCGGAGTACATAGCTGCTTCGGAAGCAGCAAATGAAGGAGTCTGTATGAAGGAGTTCATATCCGATCTAGGTGTCATACCTAGTGCATCGGGTCCAATGAAAATCTTTTGTGACAATACTGGTGCAATTGCCTTGGCAAAGGAATCCAGATTTCACAAGAGAACCAAGCACATCAAGAGATGCTTCAATTCCATCCGGGATCTAGTCCAGGTGGGAGACATAGAGATTTGCAAGATACATATGGATCTGAATGTTGCAGACCCATTGACTAAGCCTCTTCCACGAGCAAAACATGATCAGCACCAAGGCTCCATGGGTGTTAGAATCATTACTGTGTAATCTAGATTATTGACTCTAGTGCAAGTGGGAGACTAAAGGAAATATGCCCTAGAGGCAATAATAAAGTTATCATTTATTTCCTTATATCATGATAAATGTTTATTATTCATGCTAGAATTGTATTAACCGGAAACATAATACGTGTGTGAATACATAGACAAACAGAGTGTCACTAGTATGCCTCTACTTGACTATCTCGTTAATCAAAGATGGTTATGTTTCCTAACCATGAACAAGGAGTTGTTATTTGATTAACGGGATCACATCATTAGGTGAATGGTCTGATTGACATGACCCATTCCATTAGCTTAGCACCTGATCGTTTAGTATGTTGCTATTGCTTTCTTCATGACTTATACATGTTCCTATGACTATGAGATTATGCATCTCCCGTTTGCCGGAGGAACACTTTGTGTGCTACCAAACGTCACAACGTAAATGGGTGATTATAAAGGTGCTCTACAGGTGTCTCCAAAGGTACATGTTGGGTTGGCGTATTTCGAGATTAGGATTTGTCACTCCGATTGTCGGAGAGGTATCTCTGGGCCCTCTCGGTAATGCACATCACATAAGCCTTGCAAGCATTGCAACTAATGAGTTAGTTGCGAGATGATGTATTACAGAACGAGTAAAGAGACTTGCCGGTAACAAGATTGAACTAGGTATTGAGATACCGATGATCGAATCTCGGGCAAGTAACATACCGATGACAAAGGGAACAACGTATGTTGTTATGCGGTCTGACCGATAAAGATCTTCGTAGAATATGTAGGAGCCAATATGAGCATCCAGGTTCCGCTATTGGTTATTGACCGGAGACGTGTCTCGGTCATGTCTACATTGTTCTCGAACCCGTAAGGTCCGCACGCTTAAGGTTTCGATGACAGTTATATTATGAGTTTATGAGTTTTGATGTACCGAAGTTAGTTCGGAGTCCCGGATGTGATCACGGACATGACGAGGAGTCTTGAAATGGTCGAGACATAAAGATTGATATATTGGACGGCTATATTCAGACACCGGAAGTGTTCCGGGTGATTTCAGAGAAAACCGGAGAGCCGGAGGGTTACCGGAACCCCCCGGGAGAAGTAATGGGCCATATGGGCCTTAGTGGAGAGAGAGAGAGGGGCAGCCAGAGGTGGGCCACGCGCCTCCTCCCCCCTGGTCCGAATTGGACTAGGAGAGGGGGAGCGACGCCCCCCTTTCCCTCTCCCTCCCCACTTCTTTCCCCCTCCTAGTAGGAGTCCTACTCCTACTACGAGGAGGACTCCTCCTTGGCACGCCATAGAGGGCCGGCCGGCCTCCTCCCCTTGATCCTTTATATACGGGGGCAGGGGCACCCCTTGACACACAAGTTGATCCACGTGATCATATTCTTAGCCGTGTGCGGTGCCCCCTTCCACCATAGTCCTCGATAATATTGTAGCGGTGCTTAGGCGAAGCCCTGCGATGGTAGTGCATCAAGATCGTCACCACGCCGTCGTGCTGACGGAACTCTTCCCCGACACTTTGCTGGATCGGAGTCCGGGGATCGTCATCGAGCTGAACGTGTGCTAAAACTCGGAGGTGCCGTAGTTTCGGTGCTTGATCGGTCGGGCCGTGGAGACGTACGACTACATCAACCAAAGTTAACGCTTCCGTTGTCGATCTACAAGGGTACGTAGATCACACTCTCCCCCTCTCGTTGCTATGCATCACCATGATCTTGCGTGTGCGTAGGAATTTTTTTGAAATTACTACGTTCCCCAACAGTGCATCTTATGAACTCATATACTTCATTAGTGAAGAATATGACATCAATTTCATTAGATCAATTTCATCAAACAATTCAGCAGATATAGCAGTATGAGGACATGAGAAATGAAAATTCATTTCTTCATGATTAGCTTGCGTAGTTTCAAGCATATTCAGGTCTCTAGCAAATTCTTCAGACGTTTAAGTTCGTCTAGAGACTTGACGAGATTAGTTCTTTTTCTTCACCACCCACATCCGGAGGGGTGGAAAAGAGTTCATCATTCTGCGAGCTCCATAAGAGAAAGGTGGCATAGACGCCAGTCCACTTCGTTTCACAGAAGAGGGGTTAGAGTAAGCATATGAATAAGCAGAGAAATTCTTCGAGGACTTATGAACATGATGATTTGAAGAATAATGCACATATTCATAGCCCTTAGGCATTACCTGCGAAACAGAAGTGTTAGCACGACGGTGTTCATCTGATTTTGATCCATATGAGGAATTTGGTCCATGTAAGGACTTGGATCCATATGAAGACTTTGGTCCATATGAAGAATTTGATCTGGGGTTCCTATTCTTCACAGGTGGTGTCATGATGACATTCACCTGAAGACTTTCAAGGCACCTTTTGGGAACCCAGAGTTTCTTCATAGGGGGACCTTCCTGCGGTTAGTGCCAACATATCTAGCAAATACTTCAGGATTCTGATTTTTGAACAGTTTATAATTGGGGTCAAATGACTCATCAGAAGAATACGAAAATTTACATGTAAAGCCAGATAAAGTGGATGGATCTACTGGAGGTCCCTTTGCAGCAACCCATGAGGTTTTGGGATACTACTCAGGTTTCCAGTAGGTCCCATCAGCATTGAGTTTCCTCACAAAGGAAATACTCTCTTTCCTAGGGTTCCTGTTAAGGATCTGCTTTTTGAGCACATCACAAAGAGCCTGATGCCCTTTGAGGCTTTTGTACATGCCTGTCACATACAATTCCTTCAGTCCCGCATGGTTAGTGATACTAGTAGCATCCTCAGATGAGGAATTTGTGATAGTAGAGATAGTTGAAGAATCTGCAGCAATAGAAGCATTTGAACTTTCAGGTGAAGAATTAGCAGATTCACGTTCAATGCATTTCAAACATGGTGGAATGAATTCAACCTGAGCAGAACTGATCTATTGAGAAAGCAATGAATGACGTTCCTTCTGAAGATCTTCATAATTCACCCTTAGCTGCTCAAGATCTTGCTTTCTTTGAATAATTCATAAGAAAGCTTCTCATGATCAGATAAGAGAGTGTTATGATGACTTTGAAGGTTGTCAAACTGAGTCTGAAGTCTCTGAAGATTATCAGTCAGAGTTTGATCCATTTCTTCACCCAATAGGTCATCGCTTTTGTCTAGCATATTTTGAACCTTTTCAAAAGCCTTTTGTTGTTTCAGAGCAATCTTAGCAAGTTTAGAATAGCTAGGCTTGAGGTTTTCATCTGATTCATCCTCACTTGATTCAGAGGAAGGTTATTTGAGTACCTTGGCACCTTTTGCCATGAAGCAATAGGTGGGAGCATAGTTATCATCGCCATCGTCGGCAGTGTAGGGGAAGTCATTTTCCTCAGAGTTGAAGATGGACTTGCTGACGAAAGCAGTAGCGAGGGCTAGGCTCGCCACACCAGAGTATAACTCCTCATATGCCTCCTCTTCCTCATTTTCCTCAGATTCAACTTCAGAGTCCATTTCCTTGCCAATGAATGCCCAAGCCTTTTTGGAGCTGCTCTTCTTGTGAGATGAAGACTTTGAAGATTTTGAAGATGAGGACTTTGAAGATTTCTTCTTCTTTGAGTCATTAGAACTGTAATCCTTGTATTTCTTCTTCTTTGATTGCTTCTCCCATTGAGGACAATCAGTGATGTTGTGACTGGGTTTTTTGCATTTGTGGCAAGTTCTTTTCTTGTAGCCACGGGATGAGGAATCTGATCTCATGGCATCACCTCTTGAGGATTTACCAAAGCGACCACGTTTTGAGAACTTATGGAATTTCCTCACAAGCATCCTGGCTCAGTTCTCCAGGATCACCAAGGCTGCTACCAGAATCCTCACCTTCAAATACAGAGACTGCCTTGGCCTTTAGTGCACGTGATCTGCCATAGCTCGATACATAGAGATCTCTCTTCTCAGCAAGTTGGAACTCATGAGTGTTTAGCCTCTCGAGGATATCAACGGGATCAAGTTACTTGTAGTCTCCACGTTCTTGTATCATCAGTGCCAGAGTGTCAAATGAGGAATCAAGCGATCTCAGCAATTTCTTCACCACCTCATGGTCGATGATGTCAGTGGAACCAAGTGCTTGAAGCTCATTTGAAATGTCAGTGAGGCGATCGAAGGTTTGCTGAACATTTTCATTGTTGAGTCTTTTCAAGCGGTTGAAGAGATTGCGAAGAACGTCAACTCGAGAGTCACGTTGAGTTGACACTCCTTCGTTGACCTTTGACAGCCTGTCCCAGATGATCTTAGCTGTCTCCAAAGCACTCACTCTACCATACCGACCTTTGCTCAGATGGCCACATATGATATTTTTCGCTTGAGAGTCGAGTTGCTTGAATCTCTTCACATCAGCAGCATTGATGGTAGGAGTGACGGAGGGAACGCCATTTTCCACAATGTACCAGAGATCGTTGTCAATTGCCTCAAGATGCATTCGCATCTTATTCTTCTAGTAGGGATAGTCCGTCCTCAAAGGCAGGACAACCAGTAGAGACCTTAATCATACCTGCAGTCGACATAACTAAAACTCCAGGCGATTAAACCAAAATAACACAAAACAAGGGAGTACCTCGCTCTGATACCAATTGAAAGTGTGTTATATCGACCAGAGGGGGGTGAATATGCGATTTTTACAAATTTGTCACTAAGGAATTTCACGGTGAGGAAATTCCTAAGTCACGAACAACTAGCAGTGGAATAAGTACTCAGATGCAAGCATAACAGAGCAGTAGCACGGTCATCATGATGAAATGAAAACAAGCATAGAGTACAAGTAGCATAAACACAGGATAGCAGGCTGAAGACAAAGTGACTGAAGAAATAGGATTGAGGAAATTGAGAAAGTCTTCAGTCAAAGTCTTCAAACAGTAACGATCAAATACTTAAGCATATGAATGAGGAAATGAAAGGGTTGAGGAAATAGAACCAGTAGCTCGGTGAAGACAGTGATTTGGTAGACCAGTTCCAACTGCTGTGACAGTCGTACATATGGTTGGAGCGGATAGGTATTTAAACCTAAGGACACATAATCCTCACTGTATTCTCCTTGAGCTAAGGTCACACACACCTCTCCCAATCACTCGTGGTAAGTCTTCAGGTGACTTCCAAACCTTCACAGACTCGGTCACTCGGTGATCCGCAATTTCCTCTTGGATGCTCTAGACCATGACGCCTAACTGTTTGGAGGATGCGCACTCCTCAAAGGTAACAAGGGTCAGTTCCACATAGGAACAATCTCTTCAGTGATTCTCAATCACTTAGGGTTGTAGGTGTTTGGGTTTGGGTTTTCCTCGCTTGATGATTTTCGCTCAAAGTCCTCGGAGGATGGGATGCTCTCAATGACAAGTGTTAGTTTCTTGCGGAGCAGCCAACTAGCTTCACTCAAAAGGATTGGTAGGTGTAGGATTTTGAGTTGAGCATCACTTGGAAACTTTTCCTTAGTTTTACCTCCACCCCCTTTAACAGTACGGTGTTTCATGTGACTCAAGAAGGAGAAAATGAAACTATGAAAACAAAAGTATTCATGCTTAATATTCCTCGTATGAATACCAAGTCTTCAAGGCCACACCAATTTCTTTACTTTCAAAGTCTTCAAAGAGCAAAAGTCTTCAATTGAAGACATTCATTTTTATTTGTCAAATTTCTCTGTAAATATCAACCTCCTCATCGCCTTATATACCTGTGTACACTCACAAATGCATTAGTCCCTTAACCTATAAGTCTTCAATACACCAAAATCACTAAGGGGCACTAGATGCACTTACATGTTCCATGACAATACCAAAATTATCATCACGGAAGTGTCCACTTCCATGATGATAAATGGTGCGTCATAGAAGTGTTTCCGTCAAGGGTAACCGACACGTGGCATCCACCATAACGGGTCGCCGTTAAGCTATCAGGTTCTGGTTGGATCCGATAACCCGTTAATAGCCAGGACCAATGGGGATTTTCTACGTGTAAAATTCTCATTCGCGGGAGGAACCATGTGTCAGCTCCTCTTTGGGACAGATGTCATCCAGCGAATGGACCGGACACACCAATGATACGCTGACACATAGCTCGGTCCAACAGTGGCCCATTCAGGTAAAAAGGTCGGCCTATTTGACTTGGTCAAAAGCAAGCGGTCCAGCCCACGGAAAGCCTATTAACGGCTTGTTTGAATATAGCCCGTTTACAACCCACTCTCTGATGGCCCGTTATGGCCTATCAGAATTAGGCCCAGTACCATCATCTAGGCCGTCCAATATGGTTCCAGCCGTTGTAACTTCCGGCCCATGTATGGCCCATGACATCTTTCGGCCCATATGATGCCCTTTGTAATTCTGGACCCATTAATGACCCGTAGTGAAACTGGCCCATAATGAATAGTGTACCACTTTATACCCATTAATGGCCCATTATAATTTGCCGCATAATGGAAGATGGACAAGAAGCCAAGCTCTAAGGAAACGCGCCCGCACGTTGCAAGGATTCCCAACAGGCCGCAGATTCCCCCGCGCTGCACCCTGAACTAAGTTGATTGCCTCGCGCGGCGGGCGAGTGTAACACCCACGATGCGGCTATATCTCCCACGTGTCGGAGCACGACTTAGAGGCATAACCGCATAGTAGGCATGTCGCAAGAGGGGTAATCTTTACACATCCCATGTACTGAATAAGAAAGGGATAAAGAGTTGGCTTACAATCGCCACTTCACACAATACATAAATGTAGCATTACATCATCCAGAATACAGTCAAGGTCCGACTACGGAACCAAAATAAAAGAAGACAACCCCAAATGCTAGATCCCCGATCGTCCCAACTGGGCTCCACTACTGATCAACCGGAAAAGACATAAAACAACGACCAAGAACTTCAACGAGCTCCCACTTGAGCTGGGTTGCGTCACCTGCACTGGCATCATTGACACCTGCAACTGTTTGGAAGTATCTGTGAGTCACGAGGACTCAGAAATCTCACACCCGCAAGGTCAAGACTATTTAAGCTTATGGGTAGGAAAGGGTAGTGAGGTGGAGCTGCAGCAAGCACTAGCATATATGGTGGCTAACATACGCAAAAGAGAGCGAGAAGAGAAGCAATGCATAGACGTGAACTAGAAGTGATCAAGAAGTGATCCTAAAACTACTTACGCACAAACATAACACAAGAACCGTGTTCACTTCCCGGACTCCGCCGAAAAGAGACCATCACGACTACACATGCGGTTGATGCATTTTAATTAAGTTAAGTATCAATTTCTCTACAACCGGACATTAACAAATTCCTGTCTGCCCATAACCACGGGCACGGCTTTCGAAAGTTCAAACCCTACAGGGGTGTCCCAACTTAGCCCATCACAAGCTCTCACGGTCAACAAAGGATATTCCTTCTCCCAGGAAGACCCGATCAGGCTCGGAATATCGGTTACAAGACATTTCAACAATGGTAAAACAAGACCAGCAAAGCCGCCCGGATGTGCCCACAAATCCCGATAGGAGCTACACATATCTCGTTCTCAGGGCACACCGGATGTGCCAGACATCGGGTTGGCATAGACCCTGGTTGCCCAGGGGGCGCCGGACATCGCTCAGGTTGGACCAACGCTTAGAGAAGCACTGGCCCGGGGGGGTTAAAATAAAGATGACCCTACGGCTCCGGAAACCTAAGGGAAAAAGGCTTAGGTTGTTAGGCAAATGTAAAACCAAGGTCGGGCCTTGCTGGAGGAGTTTTATTCAAAGCGAAATGTCAAGGGGTTCCCATACACCCAACCGCGTAAGGAACGCAAAAATCAAGGAACATAACACCGGTATGACGGAAACTAGGGCGGCAAGAGTGGAACAAAACACCAGACATAAGGCCGAGCCTTCCACCCTTTACCAAGTATATAGATGCATTAATTATAGTAATACATATTGTGATATCCCAACATATCCATGTTCCAACATGGAACAAACATCATCTTCACCTGCAACTAGCAACGCTATAAGAGGGGCTGAGCAAAGCAGTAACATAGCCAAACAACGGTTTGCTAGGAAAGGTGGGTTAGAGGCTTGACATGGCAATATGGGAGGCATGATATAGCAAGTGGTAGGTAGCGCGGCATAACAATAGAGCGAACAACTAGCAAGCAAAGATAGAAGTGATTTCGAGGGTATGGTCATCTTGCCTGAGATCCCGCAAGGAAGAAGAACGAGTCCATGAAGAAGACAAGCGGACGTAGTCGAACGAATCCTCACAACTCCGGAACGAAATCGAAGCTAACGAGAGAAGCAACCCGGAAAAGAAGCAAGCAACATATAGTAAACAACCATCACATAAACATGACATGATGCACAACCAAGTATGATGCATGTCCGGTTTAATGATACATGGCATGGCAAAGTGCACAAACAATCCTACAAATTAAGTGGAGCTCAATATGCAACTCCGTTGTATATTGACGAAACACCACAACCAAGTCATTTAGTTCGATCTCGTTTAAGTACCCAACAATATTAAATGTTGGTTAACATGGCAAGAGGTGAAGCATACACAAACTAACTATCAAGTTTAAATGAGGCCGGAAACAACAAACAACAATTCCGGAAAATCCTCATGTGCATAATTATGGATTTGGTAGGCGACGGCGCGGGACTGCGCAGCGGGACTTGGAGGCCGAAGCAGGAGAGGTACGAGGCGATGCAGGAGAGCGGCGAAGGCGAGCTTGGCGCGCGAAGCGACCTGCGGTGCTCCCGCGTTCCGCTCGCCGGTGCGGCGGAGGAGGCCAGGACGAAGAGGTCGCCGGGGCCCTGGGCGGTGGAGGTCGTTGGCGGGGCTTTGGTGGAGACAAAGTCGACGCGGCAGCCATGGCGACGTTCCTGTGAACCAAGTGTATGTGAGAGAGAGAGAGAGGAAAACTGAGTGAAAGAAAGAGGGATCCAGAGGGAAATGCCATGGGGAGGAGGAGACATCGGGGAGATGGTTCCTGGTGTCCACGGCGGCGTCCTCCTGGACGGCTGGATCGAGGGGCTTGGGCGCTCGCGAGACGGCATGGTGATCTGGTAGGAGCTCGAGGTGGGGAGGCCGAGAGGGATTTTTTGGATCAGGGGCGCAACGTGGTTGGTTGGGCACGGAGAGCAAGGGGAAAGTGGCGGCGGATCTAGGCAGGTGGGATCCCGATGTGGATTCGGTGGAGTGGCGGCAGCGACGAGTGGATGGGACAAGGTGCCTAGAATGTACGGTTTGTCTAGAAAATGGACAAAGGGGACTATATATAGCAATACAGATCAATTTAGGGCAGTTAGGTCCCTCCAATCGTAATCGGGCGGCCCGAGATAATTAGGTTAGGAGAGCCCAATTAACAAAACGGAGATGGTTTAGGTATGTTTGGGGATGAACTGGACCCAACGGTGACGACTGTCCGGGTCGGGTTCGGGGAAGTATCGGACACGCACGCGAGGGGGTTTGTGCACTAAGCAAAGAGGGGTTTTCGGACCGTGCGATCGCATCGGACGGCTCCAGACGCGAAGAGGGGTAGGCATGGGCCTAGGTGGACTGTGGAGAGCGGGTTGGTCTGCGAGAAGAGGGGAGAGATGCAGCCCGGCACAATTTCCGGAGACCGAAAGCATCCGACGAAAAGACCGGCTATACTGCCACTATAGTTATCCGTTGGGCATCAAACAGACTCCAAATGCGATGAAACTTGACAGGCGGTCTATCTACACTATAATAAGAACACACGCCAACTTTCATCCCATTCCGAGAACATTTTCCGGCCACCTATAAAGTAATATTTCGGATGTGCCACGGGCGCGTGCAAGTGTGTCTGGGCTCAGAACGGATAACGGAAGGAACGGGGAGACCCGGACGAATGCAAGTTTTGAAAACATGATGATGCAATGGGGATAATGACATGGCAAGATGCAACACGCAAGCGAAAGACAAGGCAACAACAGCGAATAACTGGAAGACACCTGGCGCAACGGTCTTGGGGCGTTACAGCGAGTCTTACTAATAACGCATCACCACTAATTTCTCAATCTCGTCTGGGCGGAAACTTTTCCTCTCTTGTGAGCTGCTGGTGCGTCAAGGGGGGCCCTCGAGCATCATGCCTCAGGAGATCTTACCGGACCTCGAGCCCCTCACCTCCTGACCTTGCCAAGGCACCGTGACCTGGCATACCAGCGACGGCTGAGGCTTGCTTGGGGCCTGGTCCTAGCGATGCAGAGCATCAACGTGATCAGGAAGAAAAGTCTAAGTCAAGACAAGGGTGATAACCCACAAGTATAGGTGATCGCAATAGTTTTCGATAAGTAAGAGTGTCGAACCCAATGAGGAGCTAAATGTAGAACAAATATTCCCTCATGTTCTATCGACCACCTATACAACTCTACGCACGCTTGACGTTCGCTTTATCTAGAACAAGTATGAAGCTAGAAGTACTTTGTAGGTGTTGTTGGATAGGTTTGCAAGATAATAAAGATTACGTAAATAAAAAGTAGGGGCTGTTTAAGTAAAGACACAATAAAGTAAATATAGCGAGTGTGGAAAAGTGGTAGTAGGAGTTGCGAAATTGTCCCTAAGCAATTGACTACTTTACTAGACTGATAACAAGTTTCATGTGGGAGAGGCCACTGCTAGCATGCCATCCCTTACTTGGAATTCTATGCACTTATGATTGGAACTATTAGCAAGCATCCGCAACTACTAATGTTCATTAAGGTAAAACCCAACCATAGCATTAAGATATATTGGTCCCCCTTCAATCCTGTATGCATCAATTTCTATACTAGGCTAAAGCTTCTGTCACCCTTGCCCTCCAATACATAGTCCTATCAACATACACCTAACCCTATGGTGTGATCCACGCGCGCGCTCATATGAGGGGCACCAAAGGACAGCAACATAACCACAAGCAAATTAAATCAATCATAGCAATTCATCAACCACCGATAGGACAACAAAAATCTATTCAGACATCATATGATGGCAACACATCATTGGATAATAATATGAAGCATAAAGCACCATGTTCAAGTAGAGGGTACAGCGGGTTGCGGGAGAGTGGACCGCTATAGATAGAGGGGGGGGAGGTGATGGAGATGTTGGTGAAGATGGCGGAGGTGTTGGTGTAGATCACAGTGATGATGATGATGGCCACGGCAGCGTTCCGGTGCCAGTGGAAGAGAAGGGGAGAGGGGGCCCCTTCGTCTTCTTCTCCCTTGACCTCCTCCCTAGATGGGAGAAGGGTTTCCCCTCTGGTCCTTGGCCTCCATGGCATGGGAGGGGCGAGCGCCCCTCTGAGATTGGATCTGTCTCTCTGTCTCTCTTTGTTTCTACGTTCTGGTCTGCTGCCCTTTCACCGTTTCGTATATATATGGAGATCCGTAACTCCGATTGAACCGAAACCTTCGCCGTGATTTTTTTTACCAAAAAATAGCTTTCTTGCGGCTGAAGAAGGGCATCAACCGCCTTACGGGTGGCCCACGAGGGTCAGGGGCGCTCCCCCTGCCTCGTGGCCACCTCGAGCACCGTCTCGCGTGGATTTTTCTTCCGTAATTCTCCAAATATTCCAAAAATATTCTCTGTCCGTTTTTTATCCCGTTTGGATTCCGTTTGATATGGATATTCTGCGAAACATAAAACATGCAACAAACAGGAACTGGCACTGGGCACTGGATCAATATGTTAGTCCCAGAAATAATATAAAAAGTTGCCAAAATTATATGAAAGTTGTAGAATATTGGCATGGAACAATAAAAAATTATAGATATGACAGAGACGTATCAGCATCCCTAAGCTTAATTCCTGCTCGCCCTTGAGTAGGTAAATGATAAAAAAGATAATTTTTGATGTGGAATTCTACCTAGCATAATCTTGATCACATATCTAATCATGGCATGAATATTAAGACACGAGTGATTCAAAGCAATAGTCTATCATTTGACATAAAAACAATAATACTTCAAGCCCTACTAATAAAGCAATCATGTCTTTTCAAAATAATAAGGCCAAAGAAAGTTATCCCTATAAAATCATATAGTCTGGCTATGCTCCATCTTCACCACACAAAATATTCACATCATGCATAACCCCGATGACAAGCCGAGCAATTGGTTCATACTTTTTAACGCGCTTTAGCATTTTCAACCCTCACGCAATACATGAGCGTGAGCCATGGATATAGCACTATAGGTGGAATAGAATGGTGGTTGCGGAGAAGACAAAAAGGAGAAGATTGACTCACATCAACTAGTCGTATCAACGGGCTATGGAGATGCCCATCAATAGATATCAATGTGAGTGAGTAGGGATTGCCATGCAACGGATGCACTAGAGCTATAAGTATATGAAAGCTCAAACTGAAAACTAAGTGGGTGTGCATCCAACTTGCTTGCTCATGAAGACCTCGGGCATTTGAGGAAGCCCATCATCGGAATATACAAGCCAAGTTCTATAATGAAAATTCCCACTAGTATATGAAAGTGATAACTCAAGAGACTCTCTATATGAAGAACAAGGTTCTACTTTGAAGCACAAGTGTGGTAAAAGGATAGTAACATTGCCCCTTTTTCTCTTTTTTTGCGGGCTTCTTTGGCCCCCTTTTTTTATTTAGGCTTCTTTGGCCACTCTTTTGGGAGGGGCAATGCTCTAATAATGATGATCATCACACTTTTATTTACTTACAACTCAATACTAGAACAAATATATGACTCTATATGAATGCCTCTGGCGGTGTACCGGGATGTGCAATGATCTAGCGTAGCAATGACATCAAAAAACGGACAAGCCATGAAAACATCATGCTAGCAACTTACCATCATGCAAAGCAATATGACAATAAATGCTCAAGTCATGTATATGCTGATGATGGAAGTTGCATGGAAATATACCTGGGAATGGCTATGGAAATGCCATGATAGGTAGGTATGGTGGCTGTTTTGAGGAAGGTATATGGTGGTTTATGGTACCGGCGAAAGTTGCGCGATACTAGAGACGCTAGCAATGATGGAAGGGTGAGAGTGCATATAATCCATGGACTCAACATTAGTCATAAAGAACTCACATACTTATTGCAAAAGTTTATTAGCCCTCGAAGCAAAGTACTGCTATGCATGCCCCTAGGGGGATAGATTGGTAGGAAAAGACCATTGCTCGTCCTCGACTGCCACTCATAAGGAAGACAATCAATAAATACCTCATGCTCCGACTTCGTTACATAACGGTTCACCATACGTGCATGCTACGGGAATCACAGACCTCAAAACAAGTATTTCTACTAATCCACAACTACCCACTAGCATGACTCTAATATCACCATCTTTATATCGCAAAACTATTGCAAGGAATCAAACATATCATATTCAGCGATCTTCAAGTTTTATGTAGGATTTTATGACTAACCATGTGAATGACCAATTCCTGTCATCTCTCTAAATAGATATAAGTGAAGCAAGAGAGTTTAATTCTTTCTACAAAAGATATGCCCACGCTCTAACAAATATAAGTGAAGAAAAAGAGCATTCTACAAATGGCGGTTGTATAAGTGAAGAGAAACAGGCAATCCAAACTTCAAATGATATAAGTGAAGCACATGAAGCATTCTATAAAGCCGTACTCAAAAGATATAAGTGAAGTACATAGAGCATACTATAAATCAACCAAGGACTATCTCATACCAGCATGGTGCATAAAATAAAAATAAAAACTAAATGCAAAAGACGCTCCAAGATTGCACATATCGCATGAACGAAACGAATCCGAAAACATACTAATACTTGTTGAAGAAAGAGGGGATGCCTTCCGGGGCATCCCCAAGCTTAGACGCTTGAGTCTCCTTGAATATTTACTTGGGGTGCCTCGGGCATCCCCAAGTTTGAGCTCTTGTCTCTCTTCCTTCTTCTCACATCGAGACCTTCTCGATCATCGAACACTTCATCCACACAAAACTTCAACAGAAAACTCGGTAAGATCCGTTAGTATAATAAAGCAAATAACTACTCTAAGTACTATTGCAAACCAATTCATATATTTTTTTTCATTGTGTCTACTGTAATATAACTTTTCCATGTCTTAATCCACTAATATAAATTGATAGTTTCATCAAAACAAGCACACTATGCATCAAAAACAGAATCTGTCTAAAACAGAACAGTCTGTAATAATATGAACATTCACCATACTTCAGATACTTGAAAAATTCTGCAACAATTAGGAAAAATAAAAAATTTGTATAGGAAGATAGTGCAAAAAGAATCAGAACCATTTGACGTTCCAGCTAAAAATGTAAAATCGCGCACTACAGCTAAAGTTCCCTGTCCTGCACCGTACAAACCAACAAGTAAAGTAAACATCCTAAAGGCAAACCTTGGCACATTATTTTTATAATACAATGGAATTTTACAAGGGGATAATTATTTTTCTTGAAAAAGTTTCTGTAATCAAGATTCACAAAGTTTCCTTGAGCATGAACAAAGTTCAAGGAGCTCTCCCACTCAACAATGCTTGTCTTTCTCACTTTCACTTTCCTTTTTGAAAAAGTTTTGGCTTCCCCTCTTTATTTTTGTTGTTTTTAAACTATATGAAAGCACTCAATAAACATAAATGACTCTCTAAAACTTCCGGGTTGTCTCCCTGGCAGCGCTTTCTTTAAAGCCAATAAGCTAGGCATATAGTGCTCAAGTAATGGATCCACCCGGATCCCAAGGTATATCAAAGCCAATTTTAATTAACAATTATTTGTAATTTAGTAGTGAGCACAAAGTAACATATATATGCAATGACGAAGTCTAACCCTCTTCCTATGCATAGGCATGTCATAAAAGAACAATTCATGCACACAAAGTAAAGGCCAATGCATAGTATAAACAGTTTCTTGCAATTTTGTTGTATTGGAAACATAAAGAGGCGGAGATGTAGTTCCTCTCTCATAATAATTGCAAGTAGGAGCAGCAAGCACATGCATATTATATCTATCAAAATCATCATGTGCAATGGTAAAAGGCAACCCATCAATATAATCCTTAATAAGGGCAAACTTCTCCGATATAGTGTAGTCGGGAGAATTCAAAAAGATAATAGGACTATCATGTGTGGGTGCAATAGCAACAATTTCATGTTTAACATAAGGAAATATAGCAAGTTCATCTCCATAAGCATAATTCATATTGGCATCTTGGCCACAAGCATAGCAAGCATCATCAAAAAGGGATATTTCAAGAGAATCAACGGGATCATAACAATCATCATAGCAATCATCCTTCGGTGAGCACGAAGGGAAATTAAACAATATATGAGTTGAAGAGTTACTCTCATTAGAAGGTGGGCACGGGTAGCTAATCCACTCTTCCTCCTTTTGTTCTTCGCTCTCCTCCTCATCTTTTTGATCCAATGAGCTCACAGTTTCATCAATTTCTTCTTCCATAGAATCCTGCAAAATATTAGTCTCTTCTTGGACAGCGGGGTAGTCCTCAATATATGGTTCAACATAGGCATTAGAAGCATAATTATCATAGCAATATTTAAGTATGTCAAAATTTTCAGATTTGTAAAGATTAGCATCATACGTTTCAATCAAAGAAGCAATTTCATAAGCACCTTTAAAAGCAACAAATTCTTCAATTTGTTGAACATCATAGTAACTATAAACACCCTTAGCATATGAAGATACGATTCCATTATCACTAAACTCACATTGATAGGGAAGGTGTTTCTTAGGGTTTTCAGAACAACAAGTAATATCATATATTTTGCATAAATTCCAAGCATAGCATTGCAAACGATGAATTTGACAACAAGCATGCTCATCTAAAGATTTGCCCTCAACTAAGCTAGTTGGGGTTTCAGCACGAGCACATAGGGATCGAAGATGATCCAAGTAATAAGCTTCAGCAATGTGATAGATTTTGAGTGGTTCTTCAACCATTGGTTTAGTAGGTACAACTAATTTTTTTGGTACTTTGCGTTTCGTACCCATAACTAAAGATAGAAAACAACTAAGAACAGCCAATAGAAATTACTTAGTGATAAAGAAAACAAGCACACACGAGAATATTCACCCCACGCTATTGCTCCCCGGCAACGGCGCTAGAAAAAGGTCTTGATAACCCACAAGTATAGGGGATCGCAACAGTTTTCGATAAGTAAGAGTGTTGAACCCAACGAGGAGCTAAAGGTAGAACAAATATTCCCTCAAGTTCTATCGACCACAGATACAACTCTACGCACACTTGACGTTCGCTTTATCTAGAACAAGTATGAAGCTAGAAGTACTTTGTAGGTGTTGTTGGATAGGTTTGCAAGATAATAAAGATTACGTAAATAAAAAGTAGGGGCTGTTTAAGTAAAGACACAATAAATAAATATAGCGAGTGTGGAAAAGTGGTGGTAGGAGTTGCGAAATTGTCCCTAAGCAATTGACTACTTTACTAGACCGATAGCAAGTTTCATGTGGGAGAGGCCACTGCTAGCATGTCATCCCTTACTTGGAATTCTATGCACTTATGATTGGAACTATTAGCAAGCATCCACAACTACTAATGTTCATTAAGGTAAAACCCAACCATAGCATTAAGATATATTGGTCCCCCCTTCAATCCCGTATGCATCAATTTCTATGCTAGGCTAAAGCTTCTGTCACCCTTGCCCTCCAATACATAGTCCTTTCAACATACACCTAACCCTATGGTGTGATCCACGCGCGCGCTCATATGATGGGCACCAAAGGACAGCAACATAACCACAAGCAAATTAAATCAATCATAGCAATTCATCAAGCACCGATAAGACAACGAAAATCTATTCAGACATCATAGGATGGCAACACATCATTGGATAATAATATGAAGCATAAAGCACCATGTTCAAGTAGAGGGTACAGCGGGTTGCGGGAGAGTGGACCGCTGTAGATAGAGGGGGAAGGTGATGGAGATGTTGGTGAAGATGGCGGAGGTGTTGGTGTAGATCGCAGTGATGATGATGGCCACGACAGCGTTCCGGCGCCACCGGAAGAGAAGGGGAGAGGGGGCCCCTTCGTCTTCTTCTCCATTGACCTCCTCCCTAGATGGGAGAAGGGTTTCCCCTCTGGTCCTTGGCCTCCATGTCATGGGAGGGGCGAGAGCCCCTCCGAGATTGGATCTGTCTCTCTGTCTCTCTCTGTTTCTGCGTTCTGGTCTGCTGCCCTTTCACCGTTTCGCATATATATGGAGATCCGTAACTCCGATTCGACCGAAACCTTCACCGTGATTTTTTTTTACCAAAAATTAGCTTTCTTGCAGCCGAAGAAGGGCATCAATCGCCTTATGGGTGGCCCACGAGGGTCAGGGGCGCGCCCCTGCCTCGTGGCCACCTCGAGCACTGTCTCACGTGGATTTTTCTTCCGGAATTCTCCAAGTATTCCAAAATATTTTCCGTCCATTTTTATCCTGTTTGAATTCCGTTTGATATGGATATTCTGCGAAACATAAAACATGCAACAAACAGGAACTGGCACTGGGCACTGGATCAATATGTTAGTCCCAAAAATAATATAAAAAGTTGCCAAAAGTATATGAAAGTTGTAGAATATTGGCATGGAACAATAAAAAATTATAGATACGACGGAGACATATCAAAGGGGCGATACGATAAATTAAGACTCGAACCAAAAGCGTTTAAGTCAAGGCGCAAGCGCTTGAGTTCTTACATGCCCCTGTGGGGCCCATGTCATTCTGATGTAGGAAATAAAGAAAAACAAAAGAAACTCCCCGCGGAGGCCGCCTCTCCTGAGGCCCCGGCTCCAGCTAGGCTGGCACCTAGTCGGAGTCTTCCTCCTTCTTGATGCGGCAGCGTGGGGGCTCGTCGGAGTCGTCATCGCTCCCGCTTTCCTGGGAGGAGGTGTCGCCGCTGCCGCCGTCAGAGGAGTAGCCAACGTTGTTGCTATCGCTCTCCTTGTAGCACTCCAAGCGGAAGCCGTCCTCCCCGAAGATCTTCACGAAGAGCATCGCGGCCCCATCGAGCTTCAATTGGAAGGTTTACCCCTCCTTCAGGCTGTGGGCACGGGCGAACGGCTCCCATCCCCGCATCAGATACACGAAGCCGGAAGGGGTGACGTCAGCCGCCACACGAGAAGACTTGTTGTAGCAGCCATCCAGCTGCAGCCATGGTCCTAGGGGTGCGTCTGCCACCAGCTCCTCCGCAAAGGAGTTCAGGCGCTGGAGTCAGGCGTGGGGCGGGCAGTCCATCTACACTACGAACTCATGGGTTGAGTCGGTGGAGTGGGACCATGCCAGCGGAGGCTGAGTGGTTGCACCGCCTCTTCCCCCTCTACTGTGAGCGCCTCGGCTCATATGGCCGCGCCCGTAGGCAGGGCTCTTTGATGCGGCTTGAACTACGTCGGTATTTCCCCAAAGAGGAAGGGATGATGCAACACAACTATGGTAGGTATTTTCCCTCAGTGATGAGACCAAGGTTATCGAACCGGTAGGAGAACCACGCAACACCACGTAAACAACTCCTGCACATAAAGAACAAATACTTGCAACCCGACGTAAGAGAGGGGTTGTCAATCCCTCATGGGTAAAAAGTAGGTAAAATTGTAGTATATTGGATAAATAGATCTCGCGGGAACATGAGATAATATAAAATAAATAAATAAAAATTATAGCAAGGTATTTTTGTAATTTTGGATTAATAGATATGGAAATAAAAGCAAAGAAAAATAGATCGTGAAGGCAAATATAATAAAGAAGAGACCCAGGGGCCATAGATTTCACTAGCGGCTTCTGTCAAGAAAAATAGCAACGGTGGGTAAACAAATTACTGTTGGGCAATTGATAGAACTTCAAATAATCATGATGATATCCAGGCAATGATCATTATATAGGCATCACATCCAAGATTAGTAGACCAACTCTTGCCTACATATACTACTATTACTCCACACATCGACCGCTATCCAGCATGCATCTAGTGTATTAAGTTCATGGAGAAACGGAGTAATGTAATAAGAACGATGGCATGATGTAGACAAGACCTATTTATGTAGAAATAGACCCCATCTTGTTATCCTTAATAGCAACGATACATACGTGTCGGTTCCCCTTCTATCACTAGGATCAAGCACCGTAAGATCGAACCCATCACAAAGTACCTCTTTCCATGGCAAGAAAAATCGATCTAGTTGGACTAACTAAACTAAAGATTCGAAGAAGAAATACAAGGCTATAAGTAATCATGCATATAAGAGATCAAAAGACTCAAATAACTTTCATGGATAAAAACAAAGATATGATCATGAACTCAAAGTTCATTAGATCCCAACAAACACACCGCAAAAATAATTACATCAAATAGATCTCCAAGAGACCATTGTATTGAGAATCAAGAGTGTGTGTGTGTGTGTGAGAGAGAGAGAGAGGAAGCCATCTAGCTAGGAACTACGGACTCGTAGGTCTACAAAGGACTACTCACACATCATCGAAGAGGCACCAATGAGGATGATGAACCCCTCCGTGATGGTGTTTAGATTGGATATGTTGTTTCTGGAACTTGCAGCGGCTGGAATTGATTTTTGTCGACTCCCCTAGCGTTTCTGGAATATTGGGGTATCTATAGAGCAAAGAGGCAGTGCGGGAGGCCATTGAGGGGGGCACAATCCACCTGGGCGTACCTAGGGGCCCAGGCGCACCTTGGTGAGTTGTGCCCCCTTGGGGCACCCCCAAGTGCTTCACCGGCCCATTGGGCGTCTTCTGGTCCATAAAAATTCCTCAAAAAGTTCCACTGCATTTAGACTCCGTTTGATATTGATTTCCTACGATGTAAAAAACAAGCAAAAACAACAACTGGCACTGGGCACTATGTCAATAGGTTAGTCCCAAAAAATGATATAAAATGATTCTAAAATAATTGTAAAACATTCAAGAATGATAATATAACAACATGGAACAATAAATATTATAGATACGTTGTAGAAGTATCAACATCCACAAGCTTAATTCCTGCTCGTCCTCGAGGAGGTAAATGATAAAAACAGAATTTTGATGTGGAATGCTGCCTAACATGTTCATCACATATTCTTTCTTTTATAGCATGGACAATTGGACTTTTATATGGTTCAAAGCAACACTCTAGTTTTTACATGAGGATTTTAATACTCAAGGATATTAACAAGCAACCATGTCTTTCAAAATATCAACTCTAAAGCAAGTTATCCCTAGCCCATTATGCTCAAGCATTGATCCATTCATGAAACACACTCACATATTAGCTACACCCAATGCTCAGGTACAATCATAGTGCCCCTTAGTTTGTGCTTTATAAGAGAAGATGGAGACTCAAGTAAAAAAAATTGCATAAAGTAAATAGAAAGGCCCTTCGCGGAGGGAAGTAGAGATTTGTAAAGGTGCCAGAGCTCAAAACGAAAAAGATAGAGATAAAATATTTTGGGTGGCATGATTTTTCCTGTCAATGAAAACGACCAAGTAGTTCCCAATACTTTCCATGCTAGATATATCATAGGCGGTTCCCAAATAGAAAATAAAGTTTATTCCTTTTTCCACCATATTTTCACTTTCCATGGCTAACCGTATCCACGGGTGCCTTCCATACCAACACTTTCCAAGGAATTTATTATTTGACAACATAAAGTAAATTCATTTTTCATTTCGGGACTGGGCATCCCTAATACCTCTGCCATACTCTCGTGCAATGACAAGTGAATAAACACTCATCTTGAGAATAGCACATCTAGCATGGAAATATATTAGCCACCCCCTACTGTTTCATGAGCGGTACGAGCACACAAAAGAGAAGTTTATTTTGAAAATTAGAGATGGAACATACACATTTGCTTAGAACGGCAAAAGAATACCACATATAGGTTGGTATAGTGGACTCATATGGCAAAACTAGTTTAAAGGATTTTGGACGCATAAGTAGTGATCATACTTAGTGCAAATGAATGCTAGCAAAAGATTGAGAAGCATCCAACCAAGAAACGAAAAATCTCATAAGCGAGCATTAAGCATAACTAACACCGAATAATGCACCACAAGTAGGATGTAATTTCATTGCATAACTATTGACTTTCGTGCTTGCATAGGGAATCACAAACCTTAACACCAATATTCTTACTAAAGCATAATTACTCATCAACATGACTCACATATTATATCAACATATCTCAAAACTATTACAAGGAATCAAGTTTATTTTGTCCAATGATCTTCATGAAAGTTTTTATTATATCCTTCTTGGATATCTATCACTTTGGGACTAGTTTCATAAGTTGCTTTTGATAGCTCAAACAAATCTAAGTGAAGAACATGAGCATACAAAAAATTTCTTCTCTCAAAATAATTTAAGTGAAGAAAGAGAGAATTACTTAATTTTTTACTAACTCTCAAATAAATCTAAGTGAAGCATGAGAGTATTTCTCCAAAAATACTAAAGCACGCCGTGCTCAAAAAGATATAAGTGAAGCACTAGAGCAATTCCATAGCTCAAAAATATTTAAGTGCAACATAGAGAGTAATTCTAACAAGTCATGGCATAATTTTGGCTCTCTCAAATAGGTGTGTCCAGCAAGGATTCATGACTAAAAATACAAAGCAAAACAAGAAAAGACTCATATCATACAAGACGCTCCAAGAAAAACTCATAATATCTGACGAATAAAAATATATTTTCAAGTAAAATACCGATGGTTGTTAGAAGAAAGAGGGGATGCCACTCGGGGGCATCCCCAAGCTTAGTTGCTTGATACTTCTTGAATATTATCTTGGGGTGCCATGGGCATTCCCAAGCTTAGCCTTTTGTTAATCCTTATTCCTTCATCCATCGTAAAGTCACCCAAAACTTGAAAACTTCAATCACACAAAACTCAACAAAACCTTCGTGAGATCCATTAGTATAAGAAAGCAAATCAGTACTATAAGTAATTTTACAAACCCATTCATATTTTATTTTTACATTATATCTACTATATTGCAACTTTTGTATGGCAAAAACTCTTCAAATAAAACCATAGAATCATCAAAACAAGCACACAACACAAAGAAAACAGAATCTGTCAAAACAGAACAGTCTGTAGCAATCTGGAGATTTCGAATACTTCTGTAACTCCAAAAATTCTGAAAAATTAGGACAGCGTGAGCAATTTGTTCATTAATCTTGTGAAAAACAAACAATATTTTATCGTTCTTCTGTTAACAATGAAAATTATTTTGCTGGGCGCAAAAGTTTCTATTTTTTAGCAAGATCAAATCAACTATCACCTAACATAATCCCAAAGGCTTTACTTGGGACAAACACTAATTCAAATACAAAAAAACGCAATCATAACAGTAGCATAATCGTGCAAACACTCAATAACAGAAAGAAATAGATAAAAAATAAATTTTATACATTGCGTTGCCTCCCAACAAACGCTATAGTTTTACGCCCCTAGCTAGGCATAATGCGAAGGATCTAAGTATTGTCATCTTTAGTTTCCAACTCTTCAATCAAACACTTGGAATTCTTCAAGGCTTTAGCATACAAATTTTCAATGACAATACTCCTAGGAACAACTTTAAAGAATTCATTCTTGCACAAAGGATCTCTCATAACTTTAACAAAATCTGGGTGAATACTAATCATCTTAAGATCTTCTCTACTGCTATTACTAGAAGTTGCACCCTTATTCTTAGTAACTTGAGTAATCTTGCCAATTTTTACGGGAGTTTTGTCAGTAGATTTAGCATAAGCAAAAGTCGTACTTAGATTACTAAAGATTTCTTCCAGATTATCAATCTGAGACGGGCTTTCTTCAATTCTTTCATGAATTACGGTCCCCTTTTCTTTTAATAACTTAAAAACTTCTCCCACTTTTGACCCAATTTTAGTAGCAAAATTATGCATCTTTTTATCCAAGTTTTCAATATGTTCTTTGGTAAGCATTTTCTGTTCAATAGCATCTAGTCTTTCCATAACATGCTCAAGAGTCAAAGTTGTTTCATTAATCATAAGCGGTGGTGAGCCCACTAAATTTTTCATAGCATTAGAAGCATCAAGAGAGGGACACATCAAGAAATTTCCACTGGAAATCGTATCAAGGACAAATCTATACTAAGTGGTGATGCCCACATAAAAAACGAAGAAGAACAACGGTAGATTGCTTACGGATAGATCTATTATGAGCATTGCAAATCCTATACCAAGCATCCTTTAAATTCTCCCCTCCCCTTTGTTTAAAGATAAGAACCTTGTTCTCCGGAGTGCATGCAATAGCAGAAGAACTATCCATAACAATAAAAAGTAGCAAGCGAGATTGCACACAAAAACAGATCTGACGAGAAAACGGAGGACAAAAAAGAGGGCGAATAAAACACCAATTTTTTGTGAAGTGGGGGAGAGGAAAACGAGAGGCAAATGGAAAATAATGTAAATTGCAAGGAGATGAGATTTGTGATTAGGAATCTGGTAGATGTTGATGATGTCTCCCCGGCAACGGCGCTAGAAATTCCTTTTGATGCGGCTTGAACTACGTCGGTATTTCCCCAAAGAGGAAGGGATGATGCAGCACAACTACAGTAGGTATTTCCCTCAGTGATGAGACCAAGGTTATCGAACCAGTAGGAGAACCACGCAACACCACGTAAACAACTCCTGCACACAAAGAACAAATACATGCAACTTGATGTAAGCGAGGGGTTGTCAATCCCTCATGGGTAAAAAGGTAGGTAAAATTGTAGTACATTGGATAAATAGATCTCGCGGGAATGCGAGATAAAATAAATAAATAAAAATTTCAGCAAGGTATTTTTGTATTTTTGGATTAATAGATCTGGAAATAAAAGTAGATCGTGAAGGAAAATATAATAAAGAAGAGACCCGGGGGTCGTATATTTCACTAGTGGCTTCTCTCGAGAAAAATAGCAATGGTGGGTAAACAAATTACTGTTGGGCAATTGACAGAACTTCAAATAATCATGACGATATCCAGGCAATGATCATTATATAGGCATCACGTCCAAGATTAGTAGACTGAATTCTGCCTGCATCTACTACTATTACTACACACATCGACCGCTATCCAGCACGCATCTAGTGTATTAAGTTCATGGAGAAATAGAGTAATGCAATAAGAATGATGACATGATGTAGACAAGATCTATCTATGAGAATGAAGACCCGGAGGCCTTAGGTTTCACTAGTGGCTTATCTCGAGAAAAATAGCAAACGGTGGGTAAACAAATTACTGTTGGGCAATTGATGTAACCTCAAATAATTATGACGATATCCATGCAATGATAATTATATAGGCATCACATCCAAGATTAGTAGACTAACTCCTGCCTGCATCTACTACTATTACTCCACATATCGACCACTATCCAGCATGCATATAGTGTATTAAGTTCATGGAGAAACGGTGTAATTCAATAAGAATGAAGACATGATGTAGACAAGACCTATTTATGTAGAAATAGACCCCATCTTGTTATCCTCAATAGCAACGATACATACGTGTCGGTTCCCCTTCTGTCAATGGGATCAAGCACCGTAAGATCAAACCCATCACAAAGCACCTCTTCCCATGGCAAGAAAAATCGATCTTGTTCGCCTAACTAAACCAAAGATTCGAAAGAGAAATACTAGCCTATAAGTAATCATGCATATAATAGATGAAAAGACTGAAATAAATTTCATGAATAAAAACATAGATCTGATCATAAACTCAAAGTTCATCGGATCCCAACAAACAAGCCGCAAAAAGAGTTCCATCAAATAGATCTCCAAGAGACCATTGTATTGAGAATCAAGAGAGAGAGAGAGAGAGGAAGCCATCTAGCTACTAACTACGGACCCGTAGGTCTACAAAGGTCCACTCACGCATCATCGAAGAGGCACCAATGAGGATGATGAATCCTTCCATGATGGTGTTTAGATTAGATATATGGTTTCTGGAACTTGCAGCGGATGGAATTGATTTTCGTCGACTCCCCTAGGGTTTTTGGAATATTGGGCTATTTATAGAGCAAAGAGGCGGTGCAGGAGGCCACCGAGGTGGGCACAACCCTCCTGGGCGCGCCTGGGGGTCCAGGCGCGCCCTGGTGGGTTGTGCCCCCCTCGGGGAATCCCCCAGTTGCTTATCCGACCCATTGGGTGTCTTCTGGTCCATAAAAATTCCACAAAAAGTTTTGCTCCATTTGGACTCCGTTTAATACTACTTTTCTGCGATGTAAAAAACAAGCAAAAAACAGCAACTAGCATTGGGCACTATGTCAATAGGTTAGTCCCAAAAAATGATATAAAATGATTGTAAAACATCCAAGAATGATAATATAACAGCATGGAACAATAAAAAATTATAGATACATTGGAGACGTATCATTATTTTCGTGGTTGCCCGAGACAGTGAGGGTTGCCGATGGAGGACAACCGCGTTCCCGGGGAGGCGCCCCGGATGTAGCGGCGGACTTGTGGGGCGGCCTGTAATACCCCGGACATACCCGCCGGTGGTCGTTACTCCTGGCGGGATCTAGACTGGCCCCACAGATCAATACTAGTCTTTTCTGCGCACTTTGTCCTCACTCGTGTGCACTCGGGAGCAACTTCCCGGTCGGTCACCCATCCTGAAACTACTCCAAGCTGAGAACGCTTAACTTTGGAGTTCTGTCCGAATGGGATCCTAGAAAAGAAGGAATTCCTTATTGATATGAGTAGTCTACCATCCCCAATAAGCCAGGCTATCACATACACCCCTACTCAAAGGAACCGACATCCTCGTCGGGCCACAGGAACGTTCCCTCTTGGCACATACGTCTATGCTTCCAGTCCAGTACATGTACCATGTCGTGTGCCATGATGGGTCACAAACGTCATGAACAACATGACCGCGCACATGTTCGCAAACACCCTTGTAACCGCGAGGGTTGGCTCTGATACCAACTTGTCACGCCCCGAACACACCCGCCGGTGGTCGTTACTCCTGGCGGGATCTATACTGGCCCCACAGATCAATACTAGTCTTTTCTGCGCATGTCCTCACTCGTGCGCACCCGGGAGTAACTTCCCGGTCAGTCACCCATCCTGAAACTACTCCAAGCTAAGCACGCTTATCTTTGGAGTTCTGTCCGAATGGGCTCCCAAAAAAGAAGGAATTCATTATTGATATGTGTAGTCTATCATCCCTAATAAGCCAGGCTATCACACGACCTCGCCCCCTCTTGGGCGGCGATGGCTGCGCTCCCTCCAACGTTGCCTTCCCCTTTTAAGTGGTAGAAAACCTCCTCAAGGGTGCCATGGCTGCAGCAGTGGTGGTTGGAAATGGAGAGGCGCGTTGGAGAAGACAAGCCGAGGAGTCCGCCCTTGGCCCTTATATAGTGTCGGAGGGGTCGGTCCGGGCCCATTCACCTTCGAAGCAATGATGGCTCCATGGTATCCGCCAGGTCTTTTGCCAGCCTGGGCAATTGCTGAGGCGACGTGGGGATATGGGGGCGTCGCTCGCCCCGTTGTGCGCCACGCGTCGAGCTTGGCCTGTAGGCGGTTGGGGCCTACGTCGCTTCGCCATCTCTTCTTTACATCCGCCTCCAAGTAAGGTCGCGCGCGCCGCGAGCCCGGGGGCTACAGTCGGGCCCGTGGGACTAGGGGTACCCAGGCCCATCTGCCTGTGGCCCATCGCGTGGCATGGTCAGAAGGCATGGTGCGACCCAGCGTCAAGGCTTCATGAGCAAGACCCTCGCGAGGGCCCCCACCTCACGAGGCGTACGACAACAAGGACCATCAAGACCTCCTGAGGGCCTCCCGCAGGGCGGCCTCCCAAGGCCCCTCGCAGGGCATACATCTCTAGGCTCGTGATACGTCTCCATCGTATCTACTTTTCCAAACACTTTTGACCTTGTTTTGGACTCTAACTTGCATGATTTTAATGGAACTAACCCGGACCGACGTTGTTTTCAGCAGAATTGCCATGGTGTTATTTTTGTGCAGAAATAAAAGTTCTCAGAATGACCTGAAACTTCACGGAGAATATTTTTGGAATTTATAAAAAATACTGGAGAAAGAATCAACACCAGGGGCCCCACACCCTGTCCACGAGGGTGGGGCGCGCGCCCCCTGTCTCATGGGCCCCCTGAGGCTCCACAGACCTCAACTCCAACTCTATATATTCACGTTTGGGGAGAAAAAAAATAAGAGAGAAGGATTCATAGCGTGTTACGATACGGGGCCGCCATCAAGCCCTAATCTCTCTCAGGAGGGCTGATCTGGAGTCCGTTCGGGGCTCCGGAGAGGGGAATCCGTCGCCATCGTCATCATCAACCTTCCTCCATCACCAATTTCATGATGCTCACCTCCGTGCGTGAGTAATTCCATCATAGGCTTGCTGAACGGTGATCGGTTGGATGAGATTTATCATGTAATCGAGTTAGTTTTGTTAGGGTTTGATCCCTAGTATCCATTATGTTCTGAGATTGATGTTGCTATGACTTTGCTATGCTTAATGCTTGCCACTAGGGCCCGAATGCCATGATTTCAGATCTGAACTTATTATGTTTCCATGAATATATGTGAGTTCTTGATCCTATTTTGCAGGTCAATAGTCACCTACTATGTGTTATGATCCGGTAACCCCGAAGTGACAATAATCGGGACCACTCCCGGTGATGACTATAGTTTGAGGAGTTCATGTATTCACTAAGTGTTAATGCTTTGTTCCGGTACTCTATTCAAAGGAGGCCTTAATATCCCTTAGTTTCCAATAGGACCCCGCTGCCATGGGAGGGTAGGACAAAAGATGTCATGCAATTTCTTTTCCATAAGCACGTATGACTATATTCGGAATACATGCCTACATTACATTGATGAACTGGAGCTAGTTCTGTGTCACCCTATGTTATAACTGTTGCATGAGGAATCACATCCGACATAATTATCATCACTGATCCAATGCCTACGAGCTTTTCACATATTGATCGTTGCTTAGTTACTTTTATATTGCCACTGTTACAATTACTACAAAACTGCTACTGTTACCTTTGCCACCGTTACCGTTACTTCCATATTACTTTGCTACTTAATACTTTACTGCAGATATTAAGTCTTCTAGGTGCGGTTGAATTGACAACTCAGCTGCTAATACTTGAGAATATTCTTTGGCTCCCCTTGTGTCGAATCAATAAATTTGGGTTGAATACTCTACCCTCGAAAACTGTTGCGATCCCCTCTACTTGTGGGTTATCAGCTCGCCGCCCCACCTCGCGATGCACTTGCACTGGTATGCGTCGGTGCTATACAAACGGTTTTTAACCCTTTTCCGCGACGACATTTGGAACTGTCGCCAAGTGAGTGTGTGCGATAGGGTGTCCTTCCCACACAACCCAGAAATCATCGGCGATAGGCCTTCCTGGGACACAGGCTGGGGCCGTGTGCGATCGGGCGAGGCATCGAAACCCAATCATTTCCATAGGTATGTACATTCCACATGGTAATCTGAGAAAATTATTTCTATAGGTATGTACATCCCACATTGTGAATCCCAGAAAAACATTTCCGTTTGTATGTATATCACACACACTCAATCCAAGGAATACGTTTCCGTTCTTATGTACATCCCACACAGTCAATCCAAGGAAAAGGTTTTCGTTTGTATGTACATCCCACACATATTTATGTGTAGGCTCGTATGTGATAGGTGTAACTATCACACACGGTCTGCCTTGGTTAACTGTTTGCTTTTATCAACTATATCACACACGATTTGATGAAGAAAACTGTGTGGCATTGGGCTATCCATCACAAGCGCTTTTACTACTAGAACCGTTTGCAAAAGTCCATGACACATTTAGTAGGTTTATTAGTTTACAATTAATAATTCCAGTATTACACAAATTCACATTTCATATTGAACAGTTGTTTTCTAATTTCATATCAGGCAGATAAATATATTATAACATCACAGCACGGTAGCTACATGAAAATAGCACAGTACAACATATAGCTAGTTCAACTTCATAAGAACAATACATTCATTTCCCTAATCGAGATCATCCAGGCTCGTCTTATCCACCTCTCCTTTCAGTTCAGTAAGAACCTGTTTTGCACGGGCCAACTGGGAAAGTGCCTCCTCCTTCGCCAACACCATCTTAGCAAAGTTTGATTTAAAAAATCTGAGCTCATTCTCCACCTTCAACTTTTTATCCCGCATCTTCAAATATTCTTCTGCGTTGACAACAATTTCTCTAAGCCTACGTCTATTCTCTTCCTCATACGTGCTCCAGAGCTTTGCTAGGCACATCTTCAAAGACTGTGGCCACTCTTGATCAAGCCACTCCAAGTAAGAACACTTTTGTTCATCCTATAATATTTAAAACTAGATCAGTAACAATTGCAGGGGAAATGGGTTTATAGAAACATAGAAAATCACCAATGCTTATTTTGAAAAACTGAAGAAACATGTTAATTATGACATATCTTCTCAAAAAGATCAATGTGCAAATGAAGTAATTGGTATAATTAACTACTACAACGCTACAAGTTCTTACTCATGTACAATAAATAACAAATTGAACATTTTATGAGGAAGGTAAATATAACTACAACTGCATAGCAGCAGTGTTTGGATGACAACAAATTGATACTAATAGGTGTGTACATGCACAAATTTAGTAACATAGAACTAATAGCACTAAAGTCATCCACTATGTATGCCAAAACTGGGGTAAAGACAACTTTTGCTAAATCTCGCACCGGTGCCCTGCACTGGCGAGCCGATGCAGCGGAAAAAAAATCAGGGACCCGGACTCTAGAGCACGTAGTTGCTCCGATGCCCAGTTCCTTCGTGCCATAAAGATTTAGTATTTTACTGCTTGGCTGCTCGGATGTGTGGACCAAAGTTGGCTCCACAAACTGCTGAAGCGGTGCCAAATAATTTTCTAATGGCACTGCTGATGAGATGGCAACAATTTAAGATACTAGGTACAAACTGTGACACTGTCTTGGGATGTGTTTGGTTGAAGGTGTGGTATGAACGGGTTGGGACCGTGACAGTGTCTAAATCATATCTAACAAATGATTTCTAATAACGAAAGAGGGTCTAACCTTCTCTGCACATGCCTAAAACTTCCTCCCATTGTCCACAGAATCAAATGCAACTAGCTTCACGCATGGAGATTGATGGTGACAACGAGCAGATAGATCTTCAGCCACCCCTCTCCATTTGTTGCCACTGATGGTCCTAGGAAGCTACAAGAGGAAGAAATGACTCAAATCGACCGCCGGTATAAATCCTTCATTCTAGGTCATAGCCCCGAGAGAGAGAGAGAAGAGAGGCATACCCGGGTGGTGAAGGAGTCATCACCGGAGGAGGAACCGCTGGAGAGGTCTTTGAAGAAGACCATGGCGACTCCGGTGGTAGGATGCGAGACGGCGAGAGCGAGGAAGCGGCTATAGCTTAGCAAGGAAGGAAGGAGGAAACAGGGGAAATGTGACTTGTGATCGGGGGGAAAAGGGTGTGGGGAAGGGGGGAAGGGGGGCGGGGTAGATATTTTGGCAGTAGGCCACAATTTTGGAAATGTGTAGGGAAACTTTGCATCCACTGCCGCCGGACCATTCACTTTGAATGATTGTGTGCAGCGCGAACGATTCTTCTGCTTTACGCGCATGGGAGTAGTTTGATAATTCAAATTTTGGCGGAAATTTCCCCGGGTATGTCATTGCATAATTTAACATCGCTTGCTAATTTGGGCACACAAAAGAGTGTACAGCAGACAGACCACACTTACTGAATCGAGCAATTTTAGTAATTAAACAGAGCCAGTTGACCTAAACATTACTCTAACAAAAGACCAGCATTAAAAACAAAGCCTAAGTACGCATAATTTTAACAAATCTGCCACCGTGCCGGCCTATGCATCGCCGGTGTGAGATGAGACGTCGATGACTTGTCCTGGCGACATGCCGCCGTTGGTGGACTCCACGTCCCCCCTGCTGAAGTCGACCGCGTCCTGGTCCTCGTCCTCGGCGCAGCCCTCAAGGTTGTAGTACTCGTAGTAGTGGCTTTGCCAGAGCTCGCATTGGTACTCCACCAGTGATTCCTCGACGGACATACTCTTCTCTACCTCGACCTCGGCCACGCGCAACTCCTCCTCCCGGTGCTCCTCGATCTCCGCCGCCTCCTGCATCTCCAGCTCCCGCTCGATGACCTCATGAGGAAGCAGGTGCTTGATGGCCACTGCCTCCTTTTCAGACGTGAGTTGCATGCTGGAGTCCATGGTGGCCTGGAATATCTTGGTGTGTGCATCCTAGATCTTGGCGTGGATGGCCTCGACCCAGGCCAGGGCGACTATCGATGGCACGAACGGCAGGTCGAGTGCTCTCGATGTTTGGAGCCTCCATCGCAGCAGCAGCTACAGCCGTCTTGGCTGCTGCAGCTGCCCTGTCGGCTGCCGCCAACGCCCTCTTGGCGGAAGCGGCCGCTCTCAATGCGGATGCGGCGGCAAACTAGCGTAGGCGGCCGCGCTCTTGGTGCAAGCGGCGGCACTTGGGGGGACGCGGCCATCGTACGGGCCTTCACGAAGCGTTTCCATGACGTCATCTTTGCAAGAAGGGGGTGCAGGAATGGGGATCAGGATTCGTGGATTCGGGGGTTGCCGGCACTGGAGCAGACGAGCCGGTGAAGCTAAAGGAGGGAGACTTAAATAGACCTAGAAATTTTCATCGCAAACGGTTCCTAGAAAACAACTGTGTGTGATGTTGTAGATATTTTTTATTAGCTATGGAAGACGAATTTGGAGTAAAGTGGCAACAGATGGTGTTTTAATTGAACGAGAAATTTTTTAGTACTAATACAACTGTCATGTCAAATTTTGGAAAATTTCAAGGGTGATTTGACCTTTTAAGACATTTAAGTGATTTTCTAGCCATTTAATGACTTTAATTGAAATTTGAACTACATGTACATGCAACAGCTTACCATAACGGTTTGAAAACTCATATTTCATGTACTTGTGTGCGATTTAATTCCATGTGCAGTAAATTGGAAGGAATTTTCAAACATATTGGTCTAACGGCTATGACACAATTAAGCATGGAGTGACATGGCATTTTAATTCCAAAAAAAATTAGAAACACATGAAACCTTGGTTGATGTAATGTCATGCCACCAAGATGATGTGGTAAAGAAATTGGCATGTTTGTCGAAAGTTTGGGCACACACCACTCACAAACCGGAGCAACTCACTAGAAGGTCCATGGTTCCGAGAGGGAACAATGCATGTTTGATGATGAACGGGACATAGCTTCCTCTTATGGCCTTCAAATTGTTTCTATATTTAACATGCACTAATACAACTGCATGTGAAAATTTGGAAAATTTCAGGGGTCATTTGATCTTTTAAAGACATTTAAGTGATTTTATAACCATTTAATGACCGTAATTCAAATTTGAACTACATCTACATGCAACGCCTAACCAAAACGGTTTGAAAAATCATATCTCTATACTTGTGTGCGAGTTAATTCCATATGCAGTAAATTAGAAGGAATTTTCAAACATATTGATCTCACGAGATGGACACATGCATATGTATGCATGGAGTGAGATGGCATTTTAATTACAAAAAATAAAAAAATGATCAGAAAAACATGAAACCTTGGTTGATGTAATGTCATGCCACCAAGATGATGTGGTAAAGAAATTGGCATGTTTGACGAAAGTTTGGACACACACCCCTCACAAACCGGAGCAACTCACTAGAAGGTTCGTGGTTCCGAGAGGGAACAATGCATGTTTGATGACGAACGGGAGATAGCTTCCTCTTACGGCCTTCAATTTTTTTCTATGTTTAATGTGCACTAATACAACTGTCATGTGAAAAATTGGAAATTTTCAGGGGGTCATTTGACCTTTTAAAGACATTTAAGTGATTTTCTAACCATTTAATGACTGTAATTCAAATTTGAACTACATCTACATGGAACGCCTAACCAAAGCAGTTTGAAAAATCATATTTTTTTGTACTTGTGTGCGAGTTAATTGCATGTGCAGTAAATTAGAAGGAATTTTCAAACATATTGGTCTGAAGGCATGGGCACATGCACGGAGTGCCATGGCATTTTAATTCTAAAAAATTAAAAAATGGTCAGAAAAACATGAAACCTTGTTTGATTTAATGTCATGCCACCAAGATGATGTGGTAAAAAAATTGGCCTATTTGACGAAAGTTTGGACACACACCCCTCACAAACCGGAGCAACTCACTAGAAGGCTCATGGTTCTGAGAGGGAACAATGCATGTTTGATGAGGAACGGGAGATAGCTTCCTCTGACGGCCTTCAATTTTTTTCTACGTCTAACGTGCACTACTACAACTGTAATGTGAATTTTTTTAAAATTCTGGGGGTCATTTGACATTTTAAAGACATTTAAATGATTTTCTAGCCATTTAATGACCGTAATTCAAATTTGAACTACATCTACGTAGAATGCCTAACCAAAACGGTTTGAAAAAAAATCATATTTGTGTACTTGTGTGCGAGTTAATTCCATGTGCAGTAAACTGGAAGGAATTTTCAAACATACTTGTCTCACGACATGGACACATGCATATGTATGCATGGAGTGACATGGCATTTTAATTCCAAAAAAAATCAGAAACACATGAAACCTTGGTTGATGTAATGTCATGCCACCAAGATGATGTGGTAAAGAAATTGGCATGTTTTACGAAAGTTTGGACACACACCCATCACAAACTAGAGCAACTCACTAGAAGGCTCATGGTTCCGAGAGGGAACAATGCATGTTTGATGACGAACGGGAGATAGCTTCCTCTTACGGCCTTCAATTTTTTTCTACGTCTAACGTGCACTACAACAACTGTAATGTGAAATTTTGGAAAATTCTAGGGGTCATTTGACCTTTTAAAGACATTTAAGTGATTTTCTAACCATTTAATGACCTTAATTCAAATTTGAACTACATCTACATGCAACGCCTAACCAAAATAGTTTGAAAAATCATATCTGTGTACTTGTGTGCGAGTTAATTCCATGTGCAGTAAATTAGAAGTAATTTTCAAACATATTGGTCTCACGACATGGACACATGCATACGTATGCATGGAGTGACATGGCACTTTAATTCCAAAAAAATGATCAGAAAAACATGAAACCTTGGTTGATGTAATTTCATGCCACCAAGATGATGTGGTAAAGAAATTGGCATGTTTGTCGAAAGTTTGGGCACACACCACTCACAAACCGGAGCAACTCACTAGAAGGTTCGTGGTTCCGAGAGGGAACAATGCATGTTTGATGACGAATGGGAGATAGCTTCCTCTTATGGCCTTCAAATTTTTTCAACGTTTAACGTGCACTAATACAACTGTCATGTGAAAATTTGGAAAATTTCAGGGGTCATTTGACCTTTTAAAGACATTTAAGTTATTTTATAACCATTTAATGACCGTAATTCAAATTTGCACTACATCTACATGCAACGCCTAACCAAAATGGTTTGAAAAATCATATTTTTATTTTACTTGTGTGCGAGTTAATTCCATGTGCAGTAAATTCGCAGGAATTTTCAAACATATTGGTCGGAAGGCATGGGCACTTGCATGGAGTGCCATGGCATTTTAATTCCAAAAAATTAAAAAATGATCAGAAAAACATGAAACCTTGCTTGATTTAATGTCATGCCACCAAGATGATGTGGTAAAAAATGTGCCTGTTTGACGAAAGTTTGGACACACACCCCTCACAAACCGGAGCAACTCACTAGAAGGTTCGTGGTCCCGAGAGAGAATAATGCATGTTTGCTGATGAATGGGAGATAGCTTCCTATTACGGCCTTCAAATTTTTTTCTATGTTTAACGTGCACTAATAGAACAATCATGTGAATATTTGGGAATTTTCAGGGGTCATTTGATCTTTTAAAGACATTTAAGTGATTTTCTAACCACTTAATGACCGTAATTCAAATTTGAACTACATCTACATGCAACGCCTAACCATAACGGTTTGAAAAATCATATTTTTGTGTACTTCTTGCGAGTTAAAAAATCATCAGATGATGTAAATATCTGGTGTTCAAAAAAGAAAATGTAAAGATCTAACAAGACAAACAGCCCCCGCACGATAAGCACTCTATCTCGCGGCTCGAGGTTTGGTAGGTGAGTGGCGGGGATCATTAATCAGACACGGTTCTGCATTGGAAACCGTCAGCTATTATGTTCACACATGGATTTTGGCTATTTTGTTCACACATGGATTTTGCTGCGGGAATCGTGTGTAATTCAAACTATAGTACTCGTAAATTCTGGCGACCGGCGTGTGTACTGTCCCCGTCGATCTAGATTCCGGCCGCCAATAAATACTACCTTGCTCACGTCGTCCCGCCTGCATTCTCATCAACATCCCCCCTCACTTTCCTAATCTCTCTCTCTCAAATCTCTGCCATGCCGCCGCCGGTCTGCCCACGCGCTGACGAGGAGTCGCCGCCCCCCGAGGATGCTCACTCGATTAGCAGCGATGAGGACCCCTATGTGCCGCCTGACAAGGTTGCGCCGGACCCCCCAACTTTGGATTGGTTTTGGGGCCAGTACAATTTTGTCTATGGAAGTCGCTGTCGTCGGCTAGGAAAGCCAGGCAAGTGGCGTTCAAGAAGGAGATGGCAGAGGAGGAAGCCAGGTACTAGGCGGCCTGTGAAGCCCATGATGCCGCCTGGAAAAAGGAGGCGGTGGAGCTTTGGGGGTGGGCGCGTCGTCGTGCCGAGGAGGTGTACGAATACAGGTAGTTCACGAGGAAGGTCATAGGCGCTGGGCGCCTCGTCGCTGCATGGAGGTGGGCTGATAAGCTCCAGCGTGCCACCGACGAGGAGCTCCAGTGGGGGCCCAATGAAATGGCAAGATCGGTCGTGCGCATCTGCCAGCAAGAGGCGGATCGGTACGTCAAGTGCTGCGAGGTGGAGGAGGCGGAGTACTGCCTCTGCACTAGGAAGACGCCGCGCACCAAGGAGCTGCTGGTGAGGGGCTGTCGGAATACTGGCCCCAGGAGGGATTATTTGTTTTAGTGTTGTTTGTTTTCAATTTTATGCATTGTACCTAGTAGTTAAGTATCATCGCTTATATGTGATGATATTATATATATATATATATTCTGTGATGAACTAATGAACAATTAATATATATATATATATATTATGTATTCCATTTTCTATCTGTTTTTGTATACTAATTTGAATCTAGTTGTTATCATCCATATATACAGAATGGAAAGCGTATATACACACATTGAAATAGAACATATAAGAATGGAAAACAGAGTACACACATTGAAACAGAGCAACACTATTATTGCTGTGAATACATAGCTATCCACGTCGAAACAACTTTTCAAAATAAAATGCGTCCACGAGACCATGACCAGCAGCCCTTTCCTACGGTAGCTCTTGGCTCTGCCTGAACTCGTGCAGGTGTTCGTCCAAGCGGTCGACACGCTCGCGGTACATCTGGAGCGTCATCTTGAGCTCCAAGTTGGCTATTTCATCAGAGATCACCAGCTCGAGGATGCGACGGCCATGTTCCTCTACTGCACCCAGGTGGACACCTAGGCCAAGGAGGCGGTCGAGCCTACGAACTAGTGCGTTGGCATCCAGCGGGCCGCGGACATGGCGAACGGCGGCACCCATGCAAACGGCACGGCGGGCGTCCGGTGCAAGTACGGCGCGACCAACCTCTGGTGCAAGTACGATGTTGAGGGCCTCTGTCACTCCTGGCGAGGAATGGGGGTACTGACGGGACGTGTACCCAGTCGTGACGCTGTGTCGACAGCAAGCAAGCGCCGATGGATCCGCTCTTGCTGTGCGGCGCACGGCGCCTCTCGCTCTACGGCGCTCCAACGGTCTCTCCATGCGGCGAGCCGCAGCCTATCGGCGCGGACGCACCTAGATTGCTCTGTGGCGCGCCATCGATCATGTTGTGCGGCGAGCTGGAGCCTGTCGGCGGTGACATGCCTATCTTGATCCGCGGCGCTCAAGTGCCATGCGCCAAAGGTCTGCTCAACCCTGGCGATGACGCGCATCACAACATCGTCCATCGCATAGCCGGGGAGTGCCTCGGCCTCGATGGGCCGTGGCGCCTGCTCGTTTTCCTCGTTGACGAGGTTGATGGCAGAGGTGACACTTTGGTTGGTTGGCATGGTTGGGAAAGGTGGATGTGCTACAGGCTGCGCTTGTCGCCTCCGTGCGTCGCGCGCCGCCTATGCGCAATATTGCTGGGTGGCGGGAAATAGGTGAGGAAATGGCGGGAAACGGTGGCGTGTTCATAAAACACCATCAATTAATGGAAACTTAGCATACAAGGAACATCGAGCTAGCACAAGAAGTAGATGATGATCAGATGAACACGGACCACACTAGGGAACCCGTCGGTGATGAATTCATCAATCCCAAATGGTTGAATACTAGCAAGCGTTTGCCCACAACACACACGGCCTATTCCATCACAAACAGGTCGGATGGATCAACCGTATGCCACGTATCACACATTGTCAAAAAGTAATGCGGTAGACCTTCTTTAACATGTGTTAAAAATACAAGGACCTCAAGTTTCAATTAATTCATGGGATGGGTCATATCAGTCATTTAATTTGACAGATATGACCCATCCTATCAGTTAATTTAACATCAACACAACTTCCCATCCAGTCACCCATCTGATGGCTGCTCCAGCGTGAGCACACTTAACTTGAGAGTTTTTTTACATGAGCTACTGGTGGAACAACTAGTCCTTGTTGATAGGATGCCTCTTCGCATCCTTATGGCGTATCTGGATGACCGCCCGTCCCCCAATGGCGAATAGATGTTGTGTAGACAGAGCATATCACATATGTCTTATTAGAAGCAATCGTCTGTGTTATTATTGGTCTTCGCACACATTTCTAATTACAGACCTGTTTGCCGCGTATCACACATATCTTGTTATATTGAACCGTTTCTGTTCTCTTGTCTCAATGCAAACAGTTCATCCGAGTGAAACGCACACACCTTCATCTGGCTGCCCGTTTCTTTTGTGTTGCCTAATCACAAACAGTTCAACCGAGTGAACAGTGTGCTGTATATCGCACACACCTTCATCTGGCTGCTCGTTTCTTTTGTTCCTCCTCATCGCAAACAGTTAATTGAGCTGAACCGCATGCCCTGCATCGCACACACAACTAAAATCTAAACCATGTTTGATGCATCCTCCATTGCAAACGTTTTGCACCTTTTTTGACGATTATTTTACACCACCGTTTGCGATTATGGCATCACACACAGTTTCGCTGAAGGGTCTCTGATCGTAGTATCGCGTTAGCAGCAACCTGTAGTAGTGATGGGTGACGCGAGCCATGATGGGCGGAGCCAGAATGGCACCAACAGGCGCAGACGAGGACGCTTTCCTCTTTGGTGCTAAGGGAGCAAGGCAGCTCGTCGGTTCTTGAAGCAATCCCCAAAGGTAGTCATTCCCGAGCTAGAAGACCAGGACATGGGCTCGTCAGGGTGGAGGTCATCGCCGAGCCCACCTGTGCATCATGGCCAAAAGCTTTGCAGGTGAAGACTACCTTTTGCCAGGATAAGATGTACTATTGTCCCCCTTCAAAATTGTCTGTTGTGGCATCCCTTCCAGCCTAGAGTTTTCGGGGGAAGAGGACCAGGGCTAGTATATATATAGGATAGTGTCCACCATAGAGAGGGATCTAGTCCTGAGCTCGTAGAGCTAGTTCATCCGTGTACTCATACTCATCCTCCTCGTGAGGCAATCCACCCCAAAGCAGGAGTAGGGTTTTACACCACAAGGTGGCCCAAACCTGGGTAAATCATCGTGTTCCGCCCTGTCTTCCCTCACGCTCGAGCACACCAGAGCATCACCATGAGGCAGTGGGTAGCGGGTCGTAGCTAGTGGAGTTCTTCACGCACACCCTAGAGTTCGAGCCTCACTTTGGGTCCCCGAAGCCTCGACTCGGACAGTGGTACATCCAACCACCTTATTTTCATCATCATCATCGGACAATGAATAGATAGGAGAAACAACAAATAGCCAAATTGAGCAGATGACCCCTCCCCCCCAAATCTCTTTACATTGGGCACTAGACACTTGCAACACGACATGAGACAATGGTTATATAGGAATATTACTAGAAGAGGATAAATAAACACAAGGAAAGGTCGTCATGGATGCCACTTGTGGTGCTCTCTGGTAGGGAATTGTCGTGCTTATGATCATAGCCCGAGAGGGATCTTGGTTATCTCTCGCCACACGCTCGTCCACTACATCCTCCCCATTTTTATTTCTCCCTTTTCATCTCTCTTTTTTTTCTCTTGCCATTTTTCCTTGAAACCACCTCATTTGTCCAACTCTTATTTCTTATGAAAATTGTCGTGTTTGTTCGGTAAGTTAACAAGTGCTTACCAAATTAAATGTCATTTGAATATTTATTCTTCCATTGCAACATACTCGCAATTATATTGTTATAATATAAACCTACGACAACACCTACGTAGATAAATGAGGTGGTTTGATTACATAACAATGATGTGATGTTGTTATGTAATACACTTAAATATTATCACACTCGCAATATATTTCTTAGGGGGTACTCCCTCCATTCTAGAATATAAGGTGTATTGATTTCCGTGCAAGTCAAATACACCTTATATAAAGGAACGGAGGGAATAATATTTAAGTGTATTACATAGTAACATCACATCATTGTTATGTAATCGAAGTGTCCAAAACGCAAACTGTTTGTACTATTGGATTCCTCGCATCATGACAATTTTGTGTGGCTCATAAATGAGAAAGGAGGGAATACTTTTGTTGGATAGAAAATATAGGGCTGCAACGAGCCTTTCTACACTTAGGCCGCGCTTGGATTGCCGTTTTGCAAGGATTACATGGGTAAGATCTACTCCCTCCGCAAAGAAATATAAATACGTTTAGAGTATTATATTTAATTTTGGAGGGAGTACACCGGAAAATTATTAGGTGCGACTGGAAATGGAGTGCTTGGTTTACCATTCAGAACAAAAAAGGGGTAGTTCTGTGCCTTCCCTTGGAAAAAATAAACACGTCTTTCACCATCTGTTTCCTTTCTGCCCGGATTTTACACGCGCCCAATTTAATATGGGTGTAAGACCAAATCTAGTAGACACCCTAAAAACAAAAATATCTGGCCGAGTAAGTAAATTTAGTAGAGTGAAAAGGAAATTTGGATAAGGAACATGGATTTGATTTAGACAAACTTCTTCACCAAAATTTGACACATAATTCACATTACCATCCCCCATAACATAGTCTATTTAAACTGGAACTAAAACTTGAACAAAAATCTATACCGAATAGAAATTTTAGTCATTATCCGACTTTGCGAGGGACAACACTTCACCCTAAACATCCCACCGCCCATGGGGCCAGGCCCTGTGTAGTCATCGTCGCAACCGGGGAAGGTTCTTTACCACTCTTCAATGTCGAAGCCACCATTGTTGCCGCCTCCTATGTCATTGATGTTGGCTCCATTGTCCTCCTCGTCCCTTGAGATTAAGATGACATCCGCCCCCCGCCGACTGCTCACTGCTCACATGGCAGGCGCTCTGCCTTCACTAGCTCGGGGTACTGACAACGAAGGTTGGCCATATACGCCTCATCGGTGACCTTCGACGCGAGCCATTCCCTCGCCTCCCGGTCCTCCCGATCCACCCGTGTATTCACCACCCCTAGTTGGGGAGGATCGAGCATCGGCATCTCGCCCCACTCAAAATTTTGGTGGCCCGCGATGCCATTCAAGCGGACAAACTAGATGTCATACTCGCGGGTGTCGTGCTTGGCGGTGTGAAAGGATCCGAGCCACAATTTTTTGTGGGTCTCCCGATCTATAATCTCCGCCACCCACATCCCAAATGCCCGTTGTCGCACCCCTAGGTACAACCTATGTGGCAGGGACGATGTGGGGAGGTCGGAGAAGCCGGCGAGCCTACCAAATGGGGCTGCAGCGCCGCAGCGGTGGCGTGAGGAGGTTGTGACAGTGCTGTGCTGCTTGCAGCGCGGATCCGTGCTACGGATAGCCGGTGGGGAGCGTCAACCTTGGTATCCGGCCCATGGAGGCATAAGTGGGGGTGCGAGAGTGGTGGCTGAGATGCCTGTGAGAGGGATTGGGGGGACAAGCGGCAGAGGAGGGTGTAGAGCAGTGGGGAGTTTTTACTCCAAGTCCGAGAAGTGGAGTACTTTTACTCCACCAAAGCGGCAAGGAGTAAGATTTATACTCCATTGTAGCATTTAGGAGATCAACTAGGTGCTGATTAGAGGAGTAAACCGGATTTTAACCCCTCTAATTAGTTTTATGGGATCAGCAAGAGTTTCTCTAAGCTGTTACACATGTAAAATAAATACAACCATGAAACAACAATCCAAATGCGGCCTTACAGTTAAATTATATATATTAATTTTTGAAAATTTCAATGGGAGGGGAGAGAACTCCCCCACCTAAATCGCTTTATTTCACTAGGGAACCAACAGTTACAGAGATTTTTACAGGGCGGGAGCCTTGCCACACCTCAGTCTACAAGCTTACTCGGCCACACATCGACGTGCTATTTACCATCATCTTTGAACCTTCCATGCCAGAGCACGGCATCATCCCGAAAACACTTCATCATGGCCTCCAACAAGGGGAAAGTATCACAGAAAACAACGGAGTTCCGCCGCTTCCAGAGGTGCCACGGGCAGAGAAGGAGGAAGGCAACGAGGGAGGCAGCACCAACCACTACAAAAAATACACTTCCGTGATGATAGGTGTTTGTCACAGGAGGTCATGTTTTTTGTCATGCATGTACATCCATGACGATTTTATTACAAAATCAAGATAGTCATACCTGTGCTGTCGTAGAAGTGTTTTGTGACATTACCAAAATTATCATCACGGAAGTGTCCACTTCCATGATGATAAATCGAGCGTCATAGAAGTGCTTTCATCAAGGGTGACCGACACGTGGCATCCATCGTAATGGGTCGCTGTTAAGCTATCGGGTTCCGGTTAGGATCCGCTAGCCCATTAACAGCCCGGACCAACGGGGATTTTCCACGTGTAAAATTCTGAATGGCCATAGGAACCACGTGCTGGCTCACCGTTGGGACAGATGTCATCCACTCATTGGACCGAAGGCGCCTATGATACGTCAACACATGGCAAGGCCCAACAACGTCCCATTTAGGTTAAAAAGGATGGCCCAGTCAAAATTAGCGGACCGACCCATTAACGGCCTGCTTGCAGACGACCCATTTGCAGTTCAGGCCCGTATGGCTAGTGTCAAATCGGCCCGTCAACGGCTCTCCCTAAACTTGTCATCATTGCGGCCCATGGTCACTTCTGGCCCGTTAACAGTCCACTAAGTATTTGGGCCGAATTACGGCCCGGTGTGTTTCCGGCCTGTTAAAGGTCCTGCTTCATTTGGACCCATTTATAGGCCATTGAAACTTTCAGCCCATAAACGACCGTGAAGGATTTGGGTCATATTCGGCCATGTCTGACATTCGGCCTGTTAGAGGCCCACTATAGATTTTGGCAACTTTCAGCCTGTTGTGATTTTTGGCCTGTTAACGTCGGGCGAAATCCATGGGCCATGTGTGGCCCAACGTCACATCGGGCCTATTAACGGCCCATATAAAACTAACACTAATCAAGCCCGGCCGAACTTCCGACCTGTTAAAGGCCCGTGTAGTAGGTCGGCACATTTACGACCCGTCTGAATTTTGGCCTGTGAACGATCCGCATTGTAAATGGGCCACCACGAGCTGGGATACATTTCGGCCTGCTAATGACCAGTGGGTTATTTGGCACAATCAGGGCCCAATCTCACTTTCGGCCTATTAAAGGCCCATATTTTTATGGGATGGAGATATTTTCACATGTTAACGGCCTATTGTTACTTAGGGCCCAAATTATGTTTAGGCCTGTTAAAGGCCAACTGTGGGCACAGGCCTACCAAAAAATGAAAGCTTATGCTGATTTAGGCCCAGATATTTTCAGTGGGCTACATGCAAATTACGGCCCATAATCATTTTTAGCCAAATTGGAATGGGCCCGACGAATGTTGGCACATTGGGCTCCTACAAATCTTTCGGATGAATACATTACTAAGATAAACCTACACTATACAAAAATAGCATCGTAATGTCTGCAGCCTTTGGCAGCACCATAAATGGTGTATCACAACAAAATAAATTCCAACCATACAACAAAAGGCCTGTTGGCATAAAGTTTACAGTCCTTGCAGATAAAAGCACCATCCGATGTATACAAGCACAAATCATTTAACCTGAGTCCTAATGTTTCAGGCTGTAGAATCTGATGGAGCAGCATGATCTTCCCCTTTTTCCCTCCATTGCTCTTGAACAATGAAGCAAATGTCTGATAGTCTGGTTTCAAAACCATTCATATATTGACGACATTTTTCAACCACTATTCTTTTTTCCAAAATGACGTCCATTAGGGATTGGACTTGTGTCTAGAGCATAGATATATCACACTATCTAGCCGGAAGATTTTGTTCAGTAGGCGATTTGGACGAGGTTACCTTGACAACCAACTCAGAATTACGCAGGAAGGTTCTTTTTGCACTGTTAGTGGAGAGACACACATGCACTGCAACAAGAGGTGACATTGTTCCTGTGGTAGCCTCGTGAGCTTCAGGTGGTTGTGGCTGTTGAGTCATTTGTTCCATAGCTTGCTAAAAGTTTGAACTTGTAGATTAGTGTACCAGATAAGTTACTAATGAGACAAAAACAAACAAAGTAGGTTTCGCGTTTATACATAACTTATTTTGGTGAACTACTGTAATACATTAGCATGTATTGTAGTGCCAACTACATAATAAAAACACTTTCAGAACATATGTCCATGTAGCATGCCTACTGTATTGTCTATTTCCTCACATTCGTTGACATGTAAGGATAAAGAGACATGGTTTAAAGTAGGATGAACATAGTATGGCATCATTCATATCATGGGCGAATAGATATAAAACAAATTTGCTATTGGATAATTGTGTGGGCACATGAACATCACAACTAGATTACAGATCAAGACCAAAAGAACAGCCTTAATCTCTTTTAAACCGTTTAAGGTGAAATGATATGATAAGACAACCGTGTACAAAAGTGAACAGAGTAGCTGACATTGGCTGCAAACCAAGCAGTTAAATGAACACGTCATAGTAACAAGCAATTCAAAGGCAGGAGGAGTAAGGACTTACAACAGTGGCTTGAACTAGTGTGCTCATGCCCTTCATCTTGCTGGTGTGGCAATCCTTGAAGATTTCCCCTACACTCGGTTCGGGTTCTTTTTGGTCTGCACGGGCTTTCCTCTGTATTTGGAACAAGTTAATATAGATACGATAATATGGCATAGAAAAAAGAAGGAACTAGCAGCTATTTACAAGAGCCTCGTAGTGTGCAATATAGCTACGAGATCCTGTTGTCTATTGGAATTTCACTTTAGAACGGTTGGCCTTGTTCTTTAAATAGTCGGCCTAGAAGAAGATACACTTGTAAGGAACATACATAAATACAACTTCAATATGTGATCTGATCAAATACATATACCCTACCTGATACTTTGGATCGGACCAGTGTTTAACAAGGGTTGTCTAGTCTTCATCTGTAATATATTCCACTAGAGATGTTTGGGCGATTTCATTGTTAGCCTTGCCTTCAAAGTGAGCTTTTCTAAGGTGGTACCGATACTGTTGCAGAGCAGACTGAAAAACATGAGTGCATCCTTGTTTAGTTGCATCATCTTTCGGATCCAACTTGAACCTCATCTGAGTCTTATTAGGAGGAAGCTAGAAAGTATGGGACAAAGCAAGGCAATATTAAAAATTGCGATGAATAACATTACTTACAGATAAATGGTCAAGGAAGGTGTTAAACTGGGTATTGTGTTTCTCATTCCTGTACTGGATCCACGTTGGGAGGATACATGCATGACACCTAACGGCAACAGCTGCCTCTGATACTAACTTGGCTAACTCTGTAGCATCACATGGCCTTTTTAAACCTGCCTCAAAATGGATCTCCATTCTTCCTCCTTTAGATTTTGTTAATATGTCAAGCATTATCTCTGATGTGTGTTTCCGCTTGCACCGTGGTGCTAGTTCAACAACGAATAGGGAAAGTGTTAGTGCACATTAAACTGTGAGAGTACATATAAAGGAGCATGCAACTGCAACTTGACTCGGTTAGGTACTGTCTTGGTGTTGATGCTCATGAGGTTCATCTGATCTTGCCAAGTCATGTTGTGTCAGCAGTGCTTCGGAAGTAGTGTTAGGTGTGAAGGCAGCTTAGGAACAAGTCAGTTCCGGAGCAAACAAACGAGTAACTCGTTGAGATGCCGGTACAGTTGAAGCGGATGCTGCTGCTGGTGGAGCAGGTGATACTGTGTTTGTAGATTTAGCCAGTGGACTTGGACCTTCTACTCCACTATAAGCACCAGTAGAATCTTGAGGGTAGATCCTTTTCTGTTTCACCCGACGAGTAACACCATTCCCTACTATATTCTTTTCCTTGCTCTTTTTTGACTTTGCCATGTCAAGTCGTACCCACAACACAGAAGAATAAAACCGCTCTTCAAAACTCATTGATGCATGATACAGACAAGCAATACTTTGATGTAAGACAACCGTATGAGGGTGGAATATGTAAGAAAAATAGAACGGCGTGACATATTCATAGCTACGATGTGTAAACTAAGCAGAAGGATTTTCAAGAAAATAGAAGTAATGCTAGCTAGACACCATATGAAAGATGCAACCAATATCACTCTGCCAAGTTAAAAGTGTCTTGTCATAAGTGGCATTTCGAAAAATTAGAAGCACTACAACGTAGAAATCAATGCAAGATGCAACCATGATCAAACTCCCATGTTAAAAGCATCCAAATCATGAGTGACTGATGCGGGATACACAACAACAGTACTTTGATGTAAGAATATGGTATGCTAGATAGATGCAATGTATTCTAGACATAGAAAGGCATGTCATATGCACATGTATAACGTATAAACTCAGCAGGTGCAATTTAATCAAAATAGAAGAAATACAGGCTAGTCAACATATGCAACATGAAACCGATTATCACACTGTCAACTTAGAGCAAGCACCTGCGATGGTGGAGTACGGGAGATGAACTCATTATGTAGACTTGGGACTTCAACTGCATTAGCAGTAGCATTGGCAAATCTAGAGAATCTCTATTTGCATCGGTGCGGAGGACCACCAACATCCCCTAACTTACTCTTTTCCTTCCTCTTTTTTGATATTGCCTTATGAAGTCAAAACCACAAGAAGATGAATAAAATTAGCTCTGCATAACCGGTTGATGCATGATACAGACGAACACTAAGTAGATATAAGGCAAGCGCATGATAGGAGGATGGAATATATACCAAAAAGACAACATTGCATATTCACACGTACGATAGGAGGATGGAGTATGTATGAAAAATAGTAAGCAGAAGGCATTTCAACAAAATTAGAAGAAATGAAAGCTAGGCACCATATGAACATGCAACCAATATCACTATCAGGTAAAGAGTGTCTCATCGGAAGTGCCATTTCAAGAAATTTTAAGCAGTACAAGCTAGAAGATAATGCAAGATGCAACCTACATCACACTCCCAAGCTAAATGTGTCTTATGGGTAAGTGATTGTTGTAGGTATAAGTTGTAAGCTGCGCAGATGCAATTCAACAAAATTAGAAGGAATAAAAACTAGACATCATACGGAACACGTAACCACATATAACAGTTCGAAGTTAGAGCAAGCACCTGTGATGGTGGAGTAGGAGAGATGTGCTCATCATCTACACAGCTACATTGACTGTCCACCTTGTGTTGTCTTGTGAATCTTGTTGGGAGGATGGCGGAGTAGAATCTATAGAGACCCTCTATTTGAGTTGCTCCGAAGGACCACCATCATCCACTGCCTTACTAATTTCCTTCAGTTGTATTGATGTTGCATTGTGAAGTCAAACCGATAAGAAAAAGGAATAAAATTCGCTCTTCAGAACTCATTCATGCATGATACTAACGAACACTACTCGGATGAAAGGCAAACACATGATACGAGAATGGAATATGTACGAAAAATAAGACGGCGTGACATATCACACATATGATGTGGTAATTAAGCGGAAGGCATTTCAACAAATTAGAAGCACCGCAAGCAAGAAGCCATATGAAAGATGCAACCAATATTACTCTGCCAAGTTCAAACCGTCTGGCGTTTCAACAAATTAGAAACAGTACATGCTAGAAATCATATGCAAGACGCAACCAATATCACAGTGGCGACTTAAAGGTGCCTTATCATAAGTGACTGATGCCGCATATGCAAGAACAGTAGTCTGATGTAAGAACATGGTGTGATCAGATATAGTACTCCCTCCGTTCCTAAATACTTGTCTTTCTAGGCATTTCAACAAGTGACTACATACGGAGCAAAATGAGTGAATCTACACTCTAAAATATGTCTACATACATCCGTATGTAGTAGTCATTTGAAATGTCTAGAAAGACAAATATTTAGGAACGGAGGGAGTATGTTTTAGAAACAGGAACACATGTCATATTCATAGGCATTATGTGTATAGTAAGAAGATACAATTCAACAAAGTTAGAAGAAATATAAGCTAGGCATCATATGCAACATGCAATCACATATAATAGTGCCAAGTTAGAGAAAACACCTGTGATGGTGGAGTTGGGGAGATGTGCTCATCATCTACACAGCTACGTTGACTATCTAGCATTGCGTTGTCTTGCGAATCTTGTTGGGAAGATGGCGGAGTAGAATCTGTAGAGACCCTCTGTTTCAGTTGCTCAGAAGGACCGCCATCATCCAATGCCTTACCAATTTCCTTCCGCTTTATTGATTTCGCATTGTGAGGTCAAACCGACAAGAAAAAGGAATAAAATTCACTCTTTAGAACTCATTCATGCATGATACTGACGAACACTACTCTGATGAAAGGCAAAGTCATGATACAAGGATAGAATATGTACGAAAAACTGGACATCTTGACATATTCACACCTATGATGTGGTAACTAAGCAAAAGGCTCTTCAACAAATTAGAAGCACTGCAAGCTAGACACCATATGGAAGGTGCAATCAATATCACTCTGCCAAGTTAAAACTATCTCATCATAGGCGGCGTTCATCAAACTAGAAGCACTACATGCTAGAAATCATATTCAAGACGCAAACCAATATCACACTGCCAACTTAAAGGTGTCCCATCATTAGTGACTGATGCAGGATACATGAGAAGAGTAGTTTCATGTAAGAACATGGTGTGATAGACAGACATAGTATGTACCAAACACAGGAACGCATGTCATATTCAGATGTATCATGTGTAAGCTAAGCAGATGTAGTTTACACTACTTAGAAGCAATACAAGCTAGACACCATATGCAACATGCAACTAGATATCACACTGCCAAGTTAGAGCAAGCACCTTGGATGGTGGAGTAGGGGAGCGGAGACTTGGAACTTGTAATGCACTAGAAGTACGAGGAGAATCCGTACAGATGCTCTATTTACGTTGCTGTAGAGGACCACCATCATCGCCTTCCTTACTCTTTTCCTTCCTCTTTTTTGATTTTGCCTTGTCAAGTCAAACCCACAAGAAAAAGGAATAAAATTTGCTCTTCAGAACTCATTGATGCATGATACTGACGAACACTACTTTCATGTAAGGCAGCCACATGATAGGAGGATGGAATATGTATGATAAACAGGACGACATGACATATTGACATGTATGATGTATAAAGTGTAAAGTAAGCACAAGGTGTTTGAACTTGTTAGAAGCAATGCAAGCTAGAAACCATATGAAAGATGAAACCAATATCACTCTGCCAAATTAAAAGGGTGGCCTCATAAATGTATTTGACCAAATTAGGAGCAATACATGGCAATAGGCTAGAAATAATATGCAATATGCAATGGATAAAGGTGTCTCATTGTAAGTGATTGATGCAGGATACAGAAGAGAGGTAGTTTCATGTAAGAACATGGTTAAAAGATAGATGTAGTATGTACCAACAATAGGAAGGCATGTATATTCACATGCATAATGTGTAAACTAAGCAAATGCAATTTACCCTAATTAGAAGCATTACAAGCTAGACACCGCATGCAACATGCAACCACATATTACATTGCTAAGTTAGAGCAAGCACCTGCGATGGTGGTGTAGGGGAAATGCGGTCTTCAAGTATAGAGCTACGTTCAATATCTTCATTTAGGCTTACTGTTTCTTGAGAATCATGTGGGGAGGATGAAACTGCACTCTTTATAAGAGTAGCGCGTCTCATACTAACCCACAGGCGTGACTGTCTCATCATAAGCGATAGATGCAGGATACACAAGAATAGTAGTTTGATGTAAGAACATGGTGTGATAGGCAGATGTAGTATGTACCAAAAACAGGAAGGCGTGTCATATTCACATGTATAATGTGTAAACTATGGAGATGCAATTTAACAAATTAGGAGCAATACAAGCTAGGCACCATATGCAACATGCAATCAGATATCACACTGCCATGTTAGAGCAAGCACCTGGGGTTGTGGGGTAGGGGAGATGAGAGTTGGAACTTGCACTGCAGTAGGGGTAGGAGGAGAATCTGCGGAGGTCATCTGTTTCGGTTGCTCCAGAGGACCACCATCATTCTGTGCCTTTGTCCTTTTAGATTTTGCTTTATCAAGTAAACACATAAGAAAAAGGAATGAAATTCGCACTTCCAAATTAGTTGGTGCATGATACCGACGAACACAACTTTTATGTATGGCAACCATGTTGTAGGAGAATGGAATATGTATGAAAAACGCTAAGCAGAAGGCATTTCAAAAAATTGGAAGCAATGCAATCGAGACACCATATGAAATATCCAACCAAAATCACTCTACTAAGTTACATGTGTCTCATTATAAGTGGCACTTCAACAAATTAGAGGCAATACATGTTTGAAATGATATGCAAGATGCAACCAATATTACACTATCAACTTGAAGGTGTTCGTCAGAAGTGATTGATGAGGGATACACAAGGAAAGTAGTTTGATGTAAGAACATGGTTAATAGAAAGATGTAGTATGTACCAAAAACAGGAAGGCATGTCATATTCACAGGTATAATGTGTTAACTAAGCAGATGCAATTTACCCTAATTAGAAGCATGACAAGGTAGAAACCATATGCAACATGCAACCACATATCACACTGCCAAGTAAGAGCAAGCACCTGTGATGGTGGTGTAGGGGAATTGTGATCATCAACTAGAGAGCTATGTTGACTATCTTCATTTAGCCTTGCTGTTTCTTGAGAATCATGTGGGGAGGATGACACTGCACTCTTAGCGCGTCTCACAGTAACCCACTGGGGTGACTGTCTCATCATAAGTGGTTGATGAGGGATACAAAAGAGCATTAGTTTGATGTACGAACATGGTTAATGGACATATGTAGTATGTATCAAAAACAGGAAGACATGTCATTATCAAAGGTATAATGTGTAAAGTAAGCAGATGCAATTTAACCAAATTGGAAGCAATACAAGCTAGACACCATATGCAAGATGCAACCACATTTGACAGCATAAAGTTAAAGCAAGCACCTGGGATGGTTGTGTGTGGCAGTTGAGATCATCAACTGCAGAGCTACGTTTACTGTCTCCATCTGCTGACACTACACCCTTTAGAGCGCTGAAACCCTTAGTGCTTATCTTCGAATTACACCGGAGCGACTTCTGTCTTTTCTTTTGTGTATTCATCAACACTGCGTCAGAGTCTGAAATACACATGCATGAAAAAACAATAGTGTGAGTATGGGTGAAGTGTGTGCACAAGTAGTACAATGTAAAAGTAGCAGATAGCAGGTCGGTGAGAAATAAATGACGGGAGACATATGATAGCTCTACAACATGCATGGCACATGAAATTACTAGATTCTAGGATTTTGAAATATGAGCATAGGGATGGCTGGGAAATGCAGATGCTCCTCCAGCACACCACAAGGTGTGGTCCTATGAAAATAACAGTCGACTGAAAACAAATAGACTAGTCCATTTTTTCCACACAGTCCAATGTACAAATAATGGGTAGATCACTTTCATCGACCTCCAGCCAATCAATGTTGACGATCTTCCTCGAAATGCTAATGACCACCGGCCCAGTCCCCTGCCTCCGCCCTCCCCTCGACCTCACTGCACCGCCGTGCTTGGCACCGCCTCGGGCCATCCCTTCAAGCCCCGTCGATCTCTAGATCGTGCGCAAGCAGCTCCTGCGCCCCACACCCCTATGATAGACACCGATGTGCCGCTTCCCCGGTGAACAGGCGGACTAGGTGCTCCTTCTTTTAATTGAGAATCAACTGACCCTGAATTGAAATCCAGGTGGGCTACTGATCTCTAGCCAAGGTGAAATAGTAAATGGGAGGAAACCTTGTGCATTTAGTATCATGAAGAAGATGCAGTAAGAAGCGCTCAACTAGTTTCTTTCGTGGGATGAATACGGTGTGAGCAGAGACGTAAGATTTGCACGAATAAGGGAAGAGGAGTCACTACTAGGGAGACGCCTAGTAGTAGCGTGGGTATTTTGCATAGCAGTAGCGTGGGGTGCCGCGCTATTGATAAGGCTCTATAGCTAGCATGTAGCAGTAGCGCGTGCCATCCCACGGTACTGCTATACATGGCTAGCAAGAGTGGGCTTTGGTGCCATGCGCTGCTGCTAATAGCTGCAACACTTTTGACCAGGACGCGCTACATGTAAGAGAGCGCTACTGCTAACTTTATTCCCCTCGCTAATGCTAGTTTTATTAGTTTCTATTTTTTCTGCATATTTGTTTAGTATTTGAACAGGCTTTATACAATAATATTTAGCATATCAAACACATACAAATGTAATCATAGCATATACATACAGATAGTCTCATCAAATCTTGTCGTCATCATAATCATCATCCAACACAAAGTGGTCTCTCATCATCATCTCGAAAATAGCGATACAAGTCTCAGTTACTTGCAACGACATCGTCATCCATATATACAATGATATACGCGAGAAGAGCTATCACTATGAGTGAGAGCGGAACTATGCAGTACATGAGTTCGTATCCCTCTCTCGCATTAGTGTGAACATAAACTAACTACTCGCTGTCGCTCGAAAACCGGAAACCGGTACACTTGGGGCCTGACACTCCGGCCACTCGTCATATACTCCTAGCATTGCACTTCTTCGTCATTGATGATCTACGCACCTGCATTGTCACATGAGTCGATGATATGCAACATACATAGTTGAGAAACAGAAAGAGACAGACTTGGCAAAAATAGAAGCAACATATCATAAGCATAAATAACAAAGTTCATCATACCCAAAATGCCCTAACTGGAGTGATCTTCGCTAGTTGAGGATGACGGTTTAATTACATCACAAATAAAATTCGTTGTGTGTAACTCAAAGTTTTGTCATTCAGAAAGTAAGTACTAAACGGACACATTGTCCTATATCAACAATCACTCCAACATGTCGTTCCATCCATCCAAGTTAGGGAGATAGTCCCCGAGCTTAGTGAAAGGCTTCAGGTCGAGACACTGAGCGTCTAAGCGTGTTCGGACATCTTCCTGCGACATTTTCCCTTCCTCGTAGAACATACCTATTTTGTCGAGGACCTCCTTCACGATGACTTGGGCAAGTTCATGCTAGATGTGATAGAACTCAGCTCGAAGTCGATGATCCGTGATATCTCCTACGTTCTTTGCCCATTGTAGAATATGGGCATCGCCAGATTTAGGTGACATGTGAAGGTCCTAATGATCCCGTCTGTACTCCAGCATGTGGTGTAGGACATAGAACCCATCACTAATAGAATCACTCGGTTGCTGGATGCAGCAGAAGTCGGTCTTATGGGTGAAGGCGGGCCTGCCGTCCTTTTTCTTCTTGTCCTTGATCTCTCCACCCCGTACGTCGTAGTAAAAGATAGCACTGTCGAGAATAGACTTGATGTGGGTGTAATCCTTCTTGTTCATCTTCTTCGACGAGCCCAAGTAAAGAGCGTGGGAGTATCGGGGGTAAAGGATGATGAGGATGGCGCACCCGTTGCTGCGCAAAATAAGTACACCTAAAATTAATTAGCCTCCACCGTGCAAATGAATGATTGAAATCGAAGGAAGGATATCCGCGCGGAGACTTACAGGGGATGATAAGGCACGAGACTCGCCCCCTTGTCCTTATTAGCGACCATGAAATCGACGATGTAGTCCCTCGCGTATTCACGATGCTCTGCGCAGACTCCTAAGAAGCCCTCGTGCATGAAGTACGGGTCAGTGACACAGATATAAGGTATCTGCTAAATCCCGATGATGTAATTCATGTTCAAGGCAAAAAGGCAGACAACTGTAAAATCTAGCTTCTTCAAGTGAAACATGTCGAAGATGTAACCGAATCGAAGAAAGAACTTGTCCGTGGGGCATGAGTGGACGTACGACCTTTGCCGCGACACGTTAACCACATAGAGTGGGTATCCTAGATTTTCCGAGGCAATGAGGCTTTTCTCTCTCTGCAACACATGTCATGAAGTTTCCTTAGATTACCGTGGGTGGCCTGTAACGCTACCTTAGGTAGGGTTGGTTCACCGGTGATATGCCATTTTACCGCACCGGGGATAGGTATATGATACGTCTCCAATGTATCTATAATTTTTGATTGCTCCATGCTATATTATCTACTGTTTTGGACATTATTGGGCTTTATTATCCACTTTTATATTATTTTTGGGACTAACCTATTAACCGGAGGCCCAGCCCAGAATTGCTGTTTTTTGCCTGTTTTAGGGTTTCGAAGAAAAGGAATATCAAACGGAGTCCAAATGGAATGAAACCTTCAGGGAACGTGATTTTCTCATCGAATACAACTCAGGAAACTTGGACCCTACATCAAGACACGTAACAGGAGGCCACGAGGTAGGGGGTGCGCCTACCCCCCCAGGGGCACCCTCCACCCTCGTGGGCCCCCTGTTGCTCCACCGACGTACTTCTTCCTCCTATATATACCCACGTATCGCCAAACGATCAGATACGGAGCCAAAACCCTAATTCCACCACTGTAACTTTCTGTATCCACGAGATCCCATCTTGGGGCCTGTTCCGGAGCTCCGCCGCAGGGGGCATCGATCACGGAGGGCTTCTACATCAACACCGTAGCCCCTCTGATGAAGTTTGAGTAGTTTACCTCAGACCTACGGGTCCACAGTTAGTAGCTAGATGGCTTCTTCTCTCTTTTTGGATCTCAATACAATGTTCTCCCCCTCTCTTGTGGAGATCTATTCGATGTAATCTTCTTTTTGCGGTGTGTTTGTTGAGACCGATGAATTGTGGGTTTATGATCAAGTCTATCTATGAATAATATTTGAATCTTCTCTGAATTCTTTTATGTATGGTTGGTTATCTTTGCAAGTCTCTTCAAATTATCAGTTTGGTTTGGCCTACTAGATTGATCTTTCTTGCAATGGGAGAAGTGCTTAGCTTTGGGTTCAATCTTGCGGTGTCCTTTCCCGGTGACAGTAAGGGCAGCAAGGCACGTATTGTATTGTTGCCATCGAGGATAACAAGATGGGGTTTTCTTCATATTGCATGAGTCTATCCCTCTACATCATGTCATCTTTCTTAAGGCGTTACTCTGTTTTAACTTAATACAGGCAGGAGTCGGTCTACTTGTCTCGGACGTGATGCCTATATACATGATCATACCTAGATATTCTCATAACTATGCTCAATTCTGTCAATTGCTCAATAGTAATTTGTCCACGCACCGTAGAATACTTATGCTCTCGAGAGAAGCCACTAGTGAAACCTATGGCCCCGGGTCTATCTTTATCATATCAATCTCCTACTACTTAGTTATTTACTTTGCTATTTACTTTGCCTTTATTTTACTTTGCGTCTTTATCATAAAAATACCAAAAATATTATCTTATCATATCTATCAGATCTCACTCTCGTAAGTGGCCCTATAGGGATTGACAACCCCTATTTGCGTTGGTTGCAAGCATTTATTTGTTTTGTGCAGGTGCGAGGGACTCGCGTGTAGCCTCCTACTAGATTGATACCTTGGTTCTCAAAAACTGAGGGAAATACTTACACTAATTTGCTGCATCATCCCTTCCTCCTCGGGGAAAACCAACGCAGTGCTAAAAGAGGTAGCAAGAAAGATTTCTGGCGCCGTTGCCGGGGAGGTCTAAGCAAAAGTCAACATACCAAGTACCCATCACATGCCCTTATCTCCCGCATTACATTATTTTCCATTTGCCTCTCGTTTTCCTCACCCCCACTTCACCCTTGCCATTTTATTTGCCCCCCCTCTCTCTCTCTATCCTCCCTCTATTGGCCTCTTTTTGCCCGCTTGCTTTTTGTTTGCTTGTGTGTTAGTTTGCTTGCTTGTCACGATGGCTCAAGATAATACTAAATTGTGTGACTTCACCAATACCAACAACAATGATTTTATTAGCACTCCGATTGCCCCTCTTACCGATGCTGAATCTTGTGAAATTAATGCTGCTTTGCTGAATCTTGTTATGAAAGATCCGTTCTCCGGCCTTCCTAGTGAAGATGCCGCTACCCATCTAAATAGCTTCGTTGATTTGTGTGACATGCAAAAGAAGAAAGATGTGGATAATGATATTGTTAAATTGAAGCTATTTCCTTTTCCGCTTAGAGATCGTGCTAAAGCTTGGTTTTCGTCTTTGCCTAAAAATAGTATTAATTCATGGAACAAGTGCAAAGATGCTTTTATCTCTAAATATTTTCCTCCTACTAAGATCATCTCTCTTAGAAACAATATTATGAACTTTAAGCAACTTGATCATGAACATGTTGCACAAGGTTTGGAGAGAATGAAATTAATGATACGTAATTGCCCTACTCATGGTTTAAATTTATGGATGATTATAGAAAAAATTTATGCCGGATTGAATTTTGCTTCTAGAAATCTTTTAGATTCGGCCGCGGGAGGCACTTTTATGGAAATCACTTTAGGAGAAGCTACTAAACTCCTAGATAATATTATGGTTAATTATTCTCAATGGCATACTGAAAGATCTACTAATAAAAAGGTGCATGCGATAGAAGAAATTAATGTTTTGAGTGGAAAGATGGATGAACTTATGAAATTATTTGCTAATAAGAGTGTTTCTTCTGATCCTAATGATATGCCCTTGTCTACTTTGATTGAGAATAATAATGAATCTATGGATGTGAATTTTGTTGGTAGGAACAGTTTTGGTAATAACGCGTATAGTGGAAATTTCAACCCTAGGCCTTATCCTAGTAATCCCTCTAATAATTATGGTAATTCCTACAACAATTCTTATGGAAATTATAATAAGATGCCCTCTGATTTTGAATCTAATATTAAATAATTTATTACTTCGCAAAAGAATTTTAATGCTATGATTGAAGAAAAATTGCTTAAGATAGAATTGCTCTTGATGTTGATTCTTCGAAACTTAGATTTATTCCACCTAAGCATGATATCAATGAGTCTCTCAAAGCCATGAGAATTTCCATTGATGAGTGCGAAGAAAGAACCGCTAGGATGCGTGCTAAGAAAGATGCCTTTATAAAAGCGTGTTCTTCTAGTTCCTACGAAAATAATGATGAAGATCTAAAAGTTATTGATGTGTCCCCTATTAAATGTTTGTTTTGCAATATGAATCTTGATAATGATGGGACTGAATATGATCCACCTTTACCTATAAGGCTTTCCAAGAATTCTGAATCTTTTGATCTTGATGCTAAATTTGATAAAAGTGGGATTGAAGAAATTAAAACCCTAGATGTTGCTAAACCCACTATTATGGATTTCAAGGAATTTAACTATGAAAATTGCTGTTTGATTGATTGTATTTCCTTGTTGCAATCCGTGCTAAATTCTCCTCACGCTTATAGTCAAAATAAAGCGTTTACTAAACATATCATTGATGCCTTGATGCAATCTTATGAAGAAAAACTTGAATTGGAAGTTTCTATCCCTAGAAAACTTTATGATTAGTGGTAACCAACTATTAAAATTAAAACTAAAGATCATGAATGCTATGCTTTATGTGATTTGGGTGCTAGTGTTTCCACGATTCCAAAGACTTTGTGTGATTTGTTAGGTTTCCGTGATTTTGATGATTGCTCTCTAAACTTGCACCTTGCGGATTCCACTATTAAGAAACCTATGGGAAGAATTAATGATGTTCTTATTATTGCAAATAGGAATTATGTGCCCGTAGATTTTATCGTTCTTGACATAGATTGCAATCCTTCATGTCCTATTATTCTTGGTAGACCTTTCCTTAGAACGATTGGTGCAATTATTGATATGAAGGAAGGAAATATTAGGTTTCAATTTCCATTAAGGAAAGGCATGGAACACTTTACTAGAAAGAAAATTAAATTACCTTATGAATCTATTATGAGAGCCACTTATGGATTGCCTACCAAAGATGGCAATACCTAGATCTATTCTTGCTTGTTATGCCTAGCTAGGGGCGTTAAATGATAGCGCTTGTTGGGAGGAAACCCAATTTTATTTTTATTCCTTGCTTTTTGCTACTGTTTAGTAATAAATAAATTATCTAGCCTCTGTTTTGGTTGTGTTTTTTGTGTTTAATTAGTGTTTGTGCCAAGTAGAACCGTTGGGAAGACTTGGGGAAAGTCTTGTTGAACTTGCTGTAAAAAACAGAAACTTTAGCGCTCACGAGAACTGCTGTCATTTCTATTTGGAAAGCGGTACTTAGTTAATTCCTTTTGAAGATGATTAATAGATAAATTCCTCACGTCAGAAATTTATTTTAGAATTTTTGGGGTTCCAGATCTTGCGCTAGCTACAGATTACTACAGACTGTTCTGTTTTTGACAGATTCTGTTTTTCGTGTGTTGTTTGCTTATTTTGATGAATTTATGGCCAGTAAAATAGTTTATGAACCATATATAAGTTGGAATACAGTAGGTATAACACCCATATAAATAAATAATGAGTTCATTACAGTACCTTTAAGTGGTCTTTTGTTTTCTTTCGCTAACAGAGCTCACGAGATTTTCTACTTTACGTTTTGTGTTGTGAAGTTTTCAAGTTTTGGGTAAAGATTTGATGGATTATGGAACGAGGAGTGGCAAGAGCCTAAGATTGGGGATGCCCATGGCACCCCCAAGATAATCTAAGGACACCTAAAAGCCAAAGCTTGGGGATGCCCCAGAAGGCATCCCCTCTTTCGTCTACTTCTATCGGTAACTTTACTTGGAGCTATATTTTTATTCGCCACATGATATGTGTTTTGCTTGGAGCGTCTTGTATGATTTGAGTATTTGCTTGTTAGTTTACCACAATCATCCTTGCTGTACACATCTTTTTAGAGAGCCATACATGATTTGGAATTTGTTAGAATACTCTATGTGCTTCGCTTATATCTTTTGAGTTATATAATTTTGCTCTAGTACTTCACTTATATCTTTTAGAGCACGGTGGTGGATTTGTTTTATAGAAACTATTGATCTCTCATGCTTCACTTATATTATTTTGAGAATCTTAATAGCATGGTAATTTGCTTAAAATCCTAATATGCTTGGTATGCAAGATTAATAATAAAACTTTCTTATGAGTGTGTTGAATACTAAGAGAAGTTTGATGCTTGATGATTGTTCTGAGACATGGAGGTAATAATATCAAAGTCGTGCTAGCTGAGTAGTTGCGAAATTGAGAAATACTTGTGTTGAGGTTTGCAAGTCCCGTAGCATGCACGTATGGTAAACGTTATGCAAAAAATTTGGAACATGAGGTGTTATTTGATTATCTTCCTTATGAGTGGCGGTCGGGGACGAGCGATGATCTTTTCCTACCAATCTATCCCCCTAGGAGCATGCGCGTAGTACCGAGGTTTTTGATGACTTGTAGATTTTTGCAATAAGTATGTGAGTTCTTTATGACTAATGTTGAGTCCATGGATTATACGCACTCTCACCCTTCCATCCCTGCTAGCCTCTTCGGTACCGTGCATTGCCCTTTCTCACATTGAGAATTGGCGCAAACTTCGCTGGTGCATCCAAACCCCGTGATATGATACGCTCTTTCACACATAAACCTCCTTATATCTTCCTCAAAACAGCCACTATACCTACCTGTTATGGCATTTCCATAGCCATTCCGAGATATATTGCCATGCAACTTTCCATCATTCCATTCATCATGACACATTCATCACTGTCATATTGCTTAGCATGGCCATGTAGTTGACATAGTATTTGTGGCAAAGCCACCGTTTATAATTCTTTCATACATGTCACTCTTGGTCCAATACATATCCCGGTACACCGCCGGAGGCATTCATATAGAGTCATCTTTGTTCTAGTATCGAGTTGTAATCATTGAGTTGTAAATAAATAGAAGTGTGATGATCATCATTTTCTAGAGCATTGTCCCAAGTGAGGAATATAAAAAAGAGAAGAAAGGCCATAAAAAAAGAGAAAAGGCCCAAAAAAAGAAAAAAATGAGAGAAAAAGAGAGAAGGGACAATGTTACTATCCTTTGCCACACTTGTGCTTCAAAGTAGCACCATGATCTTCATAGTAGAGAGTCTCTCATGTTATCACTTTCATATACTAGTGGGAATTTTTCATTATAGAACTTGGCTTGTATATTCCAACAATGGGCCTCCTCAAGTGCCCTAGGTCTTCGTGAGCAAGCAAGTTGGATGCACACCCACTAGTTTCTTTTGTTGAGCTTTCATACATTTATAGCTCTAGTCCATCCGTTGCATGGCAATCCCTACTCCTTGCATTAACATCAATCGGTGGGCATCTCCATAGCCCATTGATTAGCCTCGTTGATGTGAGACTTCCTCCTTTTTTGTCTTCTCCACATAACCCCCTCATTATATTCTATTCCACCTATAGTGCTATGTCCATGGCTCGCGCTCATATATTGCGTGAAAGTTTATAGGTTTGAGATTACTAAAGTATGAAACAATTGCTTGGCTTGTCATCGGGGTTGAGCATGATGATAGGATTCTTGTGTGACGAAAATGAAACATGACTAAACCATATGATTTTGTAGGGATGAACTTTCTTTGGCCATGTTATTTTGAGAAGACATAATTGCTTAGTTAGTATGCTTGAAGTATTATCATTTTTATGTCAATATGAACTTTTGTCTTGAATCTTTCAGATCTGAATATTCATACCACAACTAAGAAGAATTACATTAAAATTATGCCAAGTAGCACTCCGCATCAAAAATTCAGTTTTTATCATTTACCTACTCGAGGACGAGCAGGAATTAAGCTTGGGGATGCTTGATACGTCTCCAACGTATCTATAATTTTTGATTGCTTCATGCTATATTATCCACTGTTTTGGACATTATTGGGCTTTATTATCCACTTTTATATTATTTTTGGGACTAACCTATTAACCAGAGGCCCAGCCCAGAATTGCTGTTTTTTTGCCTGTTTTAGGGTTATGAAGAAAAAGAATATCAAACGGAGTCCAAACGGAATGAAACCTTCGGGAACGTGATTTTCTCATCGAATACAACTCAGGAGACTTGGACCCTACGACAAGACACGTAACAGGAGGCCACGAGGTAGGGGGACGCGCCTACCCCCCAGGCGCGCCCTCCACCCTCGTGGGCCCCCTGTTGCTCCACCGACGTACTTCTTCCTCCTATATATACCCACGTACCCCCAAACGATCAGATACGGAGCCACAACCCTAATTCCACCGTCGTAAATTTCTGTATCCACGAGATCCCATCTTGGGGCCTGTTCCTGAGCTCCGCCGGAGGGGGCATCGATCACGGAGGGCTTCTACATCAACACCATAGCCCCTCCGATGAAGTGTGAGTAGTTTACCTCGGACCTACGGGTCCATAGTTAGTAGCTAGATGGCTTCTTCTCTCTTTTTGGATCTCAATACAATGTTCTCCCCCTCTCTTGTGGAGATCTATTCGATGTAATCTTCTTTTGCGGTGTGTTTGTTGAGACCGATGAATTGTGGGTTTATGATCAAGTCTTTCTATGAATAATATTTGAATCTCCTCTGAATTCTTTTATGTATGATTGGTTATCTTTGCAAGTCGCTTCGAATTATCAGTTTGGTTTGGCCTACTAGATTGATCTTTCTTGCAATGGGAGAAGTGCTTAGCTTTGGGTTCAATCTTGTGGTGTCCTTTCCCGGTGATAGTAAGGGCAGCAAGGCACGTATTGTATTGTTGCCATCGAGGATAACAAGATGGGATTTTCTTCATATTGCATGGGTCTATCCCTCTACATCATGTCATCTTGCTTAAGGCGTTACTCTGTTTTTAACTTAATACTCTAGATGCATGCTGGATAGCGGTCGATGAGTGGAGTAATAGTAGTAGATGCAGGCAGAAGTCGGTCTACTTGTCTCGGACATGATGCCTATATACATGATCATACCTAGATATTCTCATAACTATGCTCAATTCTGTCAATTGCTCAACAGTAATTTGTTCACCCACCGTAGACTACTTATGCTCTCGAGAGAAGCCACTAGTGAAACCTATGGCCCCCGGGTCTATCTTTATCATATCAATCTCCTACTACTTAGTTATTTACTTTGCCTTTATTTTACTTTGCATCTTTATCATAAAAATACCAAAAATATTATCTTATCATATCTATCAGATCTCACTCTCGTAAGTGGCCCTATAGGGATTAACAACCCATATTTGTGTTGGTTGCGAGGACTTATTTGTTTTGTGCAGGTGCGAGGGACTCGCGCGTAGCCTCCTACTGGATTGATACCTTGGTTCTCAAAAACTGAAGGAAATACTTACGCTACTTTGCTGCATCATCCCTTCCTCTTCAGGGAAAACCAACGCAGTGCTAAAAGAGGTAGCAGTATACGGTCTTGAACCCGAGGCTGCTGAGGCGGCTGGATCATAGAAGCAACTTTGTTGCCTTTGCTCCATCTCTTCCTATGCTTCTTTCCTACTGGAAGTTCATCTATAATACGTTCAGCCTTCGGAGGTGGCAGTTCACGCACCGACTTATGACGCTCAAACCCTGAGTACTCATCATAGGCGCCAGTATTGAGATACTGTTTAGTGTCATTGTCATCGTCATCCTCATCTATGGCGACGTCATCAGCGACTAATGGAGCCTCTTCCTCACCCCGTCCGCTATCACCCAACACGATAGCCAACGCTAATTGGGTAGGTGGGGTGTTGATGTTCATACCTTGCTGAGGTTGCGTGCTCGTGGGTGTGCTCCTAGTCGCCTCCAGATGAAGCAAACTCTTTGGCCACAATAGGACCCACCCATTGCAACCACCAAGCTGCCGCGGGGTCTCGTTGTCATCGCCCCTAATATCGGAGGAGCGAAATTCTCGTGGCCCGGTTTGACACTGACCACGGAAACCTTGAAGATGTCAAGGGGGATTAGCCGGCTGTGGAACAACGGTTCCTTCGGCTTCATTATCGTCGCCTTCCCCACGTCCACCTTCTGGTCGTCGATGGTGTACAATATGGTGCATGGGGCTACGTTGGCCTGCAAAGACATGTCTGCGACGTGAGACATCCGAAAGGCAACGGAAACGGGAGATTATACATTTATTGAAGAGGGCCGGTGTGACGGATACCGTGAGGGTGTCGAGCTTAGCCAAAGATGAAGCACCGCCAAGCACGTCCGAGATGGAGGACGGGCTGCTATGAGCAGGTGCGGGAGCCATTGCAGGAGCTGGTGTAGGAGCAGGTGCGGGAGCCGGCGCAGGAGCAGGTGCTGGTGCAATGCTAGTCAAGCTGCTCCCGAAGAAGTCGGCAAGGGGAAAGTCCACTGCATTTTTTCTGGATTTTGCCTGCTCCAATTGAAAACGGCCGGAACCAAGACACTAGACATAACTGCAATCACCTGTTTTGTGGCAGCTACTGTTGTTGCGACTGTCTCAGCTGATTTCTTCTCAACCGCAATCTCAACCTTCTAGTCGATGTTTTCTTTAGTTAACCTCCGCCTTTCCTTTCTTTCCTACGTGGTCTCACGGTAGTACTTCTTCCACGTGGTGCCGTCTCCGACACCGTGCACACGTCCATACGACGGCCAAGTGTCCACCGGGAGTCCTTTCAATATGTTCGACGCCCGGTTGAATGGAGTGTCCCACTTGGGCCTCGCCAACGCCTCGGACGGTGAGTCGCTTTCGGTCGCAATCCTGTGCTACTTTCTCTGCAAAAGGAACAATGATCGTTTACAAATATGACTAAATGTGCAGTCGAATTGATCAGAAACTAAAATTACGAGCAGTCTCATGAACTCCGTCATGACCGGGTCCACCTCGAAAACCTTCTTGACTGAGTTCCAATGGTGTCGTGCCCTGAGGACGTCACGCTCTTGCGGGACGGTGAAGTCCGCCAAGGGGTCTGGGATGCCCAGACTTTCGTGTTCCGCGTCCTCCTTGGCCCATATGGACTGTCGGATCACGGGTTCCAGCAAACCCCTCAAGGTTCAAACACTGGGGTGCGTGCGAAGATCTCCCCATACCGATCCACGTCCTAGCTTTACTAAGATCTTATGGGCTAACTCGACGAACTCGCAACACAAAGGACACAAGATTTATAGTGGTTCGGGCCACCGTTGTGGTGTAATACCCTACTCCAGTGTGGTGTGGTGGATTGCCTTTTGGGCTGAGGATGAATAGTACAAGGGGAAGAACAACCTCCTGAGGAGAGGTGTTCTTGTGCTCGGTGAGCTGGAGGTGGTTCTGGTCCCTCTCGACCCGTCCGATCTCCCTCCATCTATGGTGGTGACTAGTCCTATTTATAGAGGCCCTGGTCCTCTCCCCAAATATTGAGTGGGAAGGGAGCCAACAATGGCCAATTCGAAAGGGGACAGCTAGTACACCTTATCCTGACAAAAGCAGTGTTCACCTGCAAAAGGCTCTGGTGGTGACGCCGTCTTGGGCTCCGCGGTGACCTCCGTCTTGCCGTCGTGCTAGTCTTGGTCTCGTTGCACCGATATGGAAACCTTTGCTTGACGCCTCGGTACCTTGCACCTGCGTTTGTTCCCTTGGCACCAAAGAGGAAACGAGGACATTGTGCGTGCTGGTGCCCGCCTGACGCCCCCTGATCTCGATCCTCATGGCTCACGTGATCGGAACCTCACGAGGTTTTCCTGGCCTTGATCTCTCCGCCCCTCGTGAGCCATCCTGGTGAGGCCGCTCCTGAGGAGGTCTTGTGTCGTCTGCCTCGTGAGGCTTGGCCCCTCGCGAGGGTCTTGAGTCCTTGCTGGTGAAGATGGGTCGTACGGGCCCGGTCGCAGAGCGACGCCGTGGGCCGCAGGCAGGCAAGTTTGGGGACCCCCGTTCCCAGAACACCGACAGTAGCCCCTGGGCCCAAGGCACGCTCGGTCTTAGCTTCGAGGCGAAGCCAAAGGGGGAAGTATGGAGTGCCGCGAGCCCCAATAGCCTATGGCCTTGGTCGGCGCGTGGCGGTTGATTGGACGTGGGCGTCTCCGCTTCCCACGCTGCCTCGGCAATTGCCCGACTTGACATCGAGGGGAGGGATAGGACTGGTCATCTGTCTCTGAATCCTCCTCTGAGGAGCTATCCATAACCAGCAAGACACGCGCTTCATCGGATAGCATTGTCTGCTCTGAAGACCTTGTTTCCACTTTAGATTTCTTCCATGACCGTGCCGAATGGCTGATGCACATGAAGAGTAATTGAATGTACTAAAATTGTTGACAAATTTAACACGTAATAAAAAAATGATGGCATGATATATCACATATAAGATGACTGGCTGACCAGGGTGGCATTGCAAAATTCACATATATGATGCCTTGCTAAACAAGATGGCATTGCGTGATTCACATATACGATAAAGAAACTAAACAGATGGCATTGACACAAAGCATGTCTAAACTAAGCATATGGCATATTTGATGTATCCAGTAAGCAATGCAAGGCACCATATGCATGATATTACCAACATCAGCATGCCAAGTTAGAGCGAAGACCTCAGGGGGTAAATAGGAGTGGTCTTCTCCTTCTGAATCCCCCCAGAACAGTTATCTTTCTCTTGATTACGATCCGAAATTGGTTGAGGGGGGTTGCCTTTGCGCCCACCGTGGAGCGACGTCTGCATGAAATTTTATTGCCACGCAAGGCTCATCTCTTTTGCTCTACATGTTCAGTTCCATTGTGTACAATAACTGACATGTATAGGAATAAAACATAGTGAGATTATGTAAGGAGTGCATGCACAAATCCAGAGTGGTGGTAGCAAACTGTGGATAGACCCAAAACCAATGGTAGCAGGCAGATAATAGCTTTAGTTAAAAAATACAGATAATGGCTCCTTTAATGTTTGTTTGCACCCAACATGAAACTCATAGTGGACACCCGAGATTAACCATATAGTAGACAAATAGTATTGATTGCTGCCCCAATATGTACCCCACAACCATTTAAAACTCAAGTTTCAACATTAGTTTGGACCAGACTCGGAGTCTAATAGGTGAACACGATGATAAAGTAGCATGCCATCATATTAAGCGATGCATAACATAAGCAGACACGGAAGAGTGTGACCTCTCTTGCAGACCCGTGTAGTCCTCAAGGTCATCTGCTCAGTTGATGATGGTAATGCAGTTGTCGTGCCTGCCGGTGGCGGGGAAGAAGATCTGAGGCGGCGAAAGACAGTCTGGAGAGTGGATCCCTGCTGTGGTGAACCCTTCCATCGTTGGAGCAGCTGAGCTGGGGTGGAACACAGCGCAGCAGGAGAAGGACAAACCACACAAGGTTTTCTTTGACACATATCTGTAAAAGAAGTAATTGTGTAAGGGCTTGTTTGAATTTGAGGATTCTACAATGCAGGGATAGGAAATAGACAAGAATAGGATAGGGATGCACGTGCAAAATAGAGAATTTAAAAACACAGGATTTATGCCAATCTGGGTGTTCAATTCACAAGAATTGGAAGATCACTGGATGCAAAGAAGTAAGGTGAGATTAAGTCAAACCACAAGAAAATGTACAGTTATAATGCTATTATGCTACTATCTCTTAGTCTTGTGCTTCATGAATAGGAATTTGAAAAGGAGGACAAGAGGAAATTAAAATTCCTACGGTTTTTCTTTCAAGGAGACACTAAAGGAACAAATCCTACAGTTTTCCTTTGCTCCATTGCTTTGAACCAAATTCATGAATAGTAGTACCATAGGAAACTTTCCAATTCCTATGTTTTTCCTTCACTTTTCCTTTCAAGCACTGGCGATTCTAGTAGGCAGGCTTGAGCAAGGAAAAGCCTACACTCAAAAAATGTTTTTGTGCTACTTCTATTACTTTGGACCCAGGTCATTTCCCTACTAGCTCAACTCCCAGGCCCATCGACAAATGCACAGCTCAAAAGCATAGAGATTAATAATGATGGCATTCAAGAGAGTCCATCACAGATAGCTAAGATGCCTGGTACCTCACTCCTTGTCATATAGTAGGAGAAACTAATCGTATTTCACGTTACTGCGTGTGCTCAGTGGACAATATATATAGCATGTAGAGGAAAAAGAGATGGAACAAGTGTACAACATCTTTGGCGAAGCCATGTCGATCTTAGCGTGATTTGGTTGGTCGGTGAGGATGATCTGGCTGACTTGGCTGTTGGAGGAGGGGAAGAAGATCTTAGGCGTCTGGAGATGGAGCCTGGGGTACTACTCCGCTGTGATGGAGGGTTTCGTTGTTGGAGTAGCTCCGGTGAGTTGTACGACGCCGAGGCTGAATCAGGACAAGAGAGACAATGTTAAACTGAGTGGAATTCTACTAGAATCTCCAATAGATGACGTAAAATACATAACCACAAAGTGGTAGATGTAAAATACATCAGCCGCTCATTTCTGAACTTAACTGTCGAAACTGAATTTAACTGTTGAAACTGAACTTAACTGTCGAAACTGAATTTTTCTGTCGAAACTGAACGCACTAGTAGCAGAAAAGCAGTAGCAGCAGCCGCGCATGCGAGAGCCGGCGCAACTGGTCATGTAGCGCATCAGGTGAGGCTACCCTGAGTTGGCAGCCACCACCGGCCAAACAGCCGCCCCCGCCGCCCGCGGCCAGCGGTGCGCTGCCCCGAAACCACTCCCCACCGCCGGTCCGCCACCGCCCCGACCATCCCTCTAGCCCCCCCGTGTCGAGCTTTTTCTCTGGTGATCCCCACGCCACCGCCCTACCACCGCTGGTGACCACCGCCCCCACCCTGAACCCTAAGATAGATACTGGGGTACCTCTCCGGCGAGCCCCCCTCCCTGCTGTGGCTGGTTCTTCCTTAACTCCGGTGAGCCCCCCACCCCCCGAAAATCGACTGACCCGAAAGTCGATTCAATCGACTGAAGTTTAGCTAAATCGGAGCAGCATCGCAATCAAGAGTGAGAGCAGCAGCGTGAGCATGAGCAAGAGCAGACCAAGCAAGGGACCGAGAGCAAGAGCAGAGCAGCAGCGCGAGCGAGAGCTAAAAAAGCAGCATCTCCTATTGATGTGGACGTCGCCACCGAGGGAGCGACGCCATGGAGGAAGTGGCCGACGACGCTGCCGTGGATGGAGCCACGCCATGTCGGCTCGGGATCGAGCGTCGACAGCACCATGAGATCGAATCAAGAAGAAAATGTGGCGATTAGTGTACAACCTCTTTGGTGGCGCCGATTAGGCCTCATCTTCATCCGGGGAAATGGTGATGATGATGCTTTCCGGTGTCGCAGGTGAAGACGGCGGTGTGGGAATGTAGGTGGTGCGAAAGACGAGGGGAACATCGGGGCATCTCCTTGGAGGTGGAGGATGGGGTGGCTGAACCGGCGGGACGACGAGATCGACGACGGATCCTCATCTGGTACGGTGGATGAGGGACGTCGAGGTGTTGATGTGGACGATGTCGTCCGGGAAGAGGCTTCGGCTGGGTGGCGGACAGAGGAGGGTGTGGGGCTTCGCGGGTTTTCGTGGCCTCGGTGTACGAATGGGTGGGTGGATGGGATGGGAGTGGGGAACCATGGCTTAGGGATGCGCGTGTCTGAAATGTGGGGTAAGTTACGAACGTACCCCCACCGATTTGAGCTAGGCGGTTCTTTTGGTTCAGGGGTATCATGGGCATTTCCTGTGTCAGTATTTCACGGGAGGTGGGAGTTTTCGCGCGCGTTGTAATTTTGGAATAGCAAGGCACGGGTTGAGATGGACGGAGTTGTCGGAGCACAACGAGACAAAGATATATCTTAAATATTTCAGGGTAACAAGGTGTGGGTTGAAGAGGCGGGACTTTCGCAACACGATAGACATAGACACTAGCTTGAAATTTCGGCATAACAAGGCGTGGCTTGAAATTTCGGGAGAGCAAGCTTAACATGTACCCAAAAAAAGACAATTCGCACCTCATCACTAGAGAGAGCTGTGCCTGTTTTACTATATTACTAGAAATGCATTCAAATACAACAAAAAAAATAAGAAAATCAGGACAACAAACATAACGTGTACAGTACCAAAACAAATTTGCACTTCCCTCAACAATAAAAAACAAGGTGTGTTGTCCAGCATATGGACTAAATTTGAGTACATTTTCCCTGTTTGAATGGGATTGTACTCGGGTTAGTTATACAACCATCTAAATATTATCTTCACAACACATGACATGAATATAGGAGAAGTAAATTCCTATATAAATACAAACTACATGTACATATGATCTCAAATTCAAATATATGTATAGATTTTATGTTGAATTCTAATCATAGTACATGTATGCTCTAGCTAGATGTTCGGAATCTGAACCATGTATGATATACTACGTACAATGTGTTTAACAAGAACAACACACACAAACACCATTTAGACTAGTAAGGTACACGTGCATTGCACGCATGAGATTTGGCAACCAAATTATGAATAAATACCACATTATGGCATGTAAGCTTTGAGTCATATATGCATGATGTAGATGTTCATTTAATTCTTATAGTTCATTTCATTCAAAATCATCTAGTTTTTATAAGAAAGCTAATCTATTTTAAGATTCATTGAATTGTGCGTTGTAAGGAATAAAGTAAAAACAAATAATGGCAAATCATGTAGAAAAATAGTTGGGCAATTCTGATATGGAAGATTCTAGAACAAACAAGAAGTGCTTGTGTTTTGAGGTTTGTGCATTATGCTTAAGTTCAACCATGGAGTCTTCTAGATTGTACATGTGGCAAAATTTGGTGGAATCTAGATGGTATCCAACGACCAGTGGTGCTCAAATTTGGCACCTCTGCACCATCGGATTGGCCTCATCCAACGACCATCTTTCAAAGTTAAAGTTATCCGCACACTATATATAAAATATAATATATATAGGGGTATAGATATAGATATGTGATGCAAAAGCCACCCATCATGTCCAATTAGAATAGTGTGTCCATGCACGGATGCAATTTGGCCAAACGATGTCTGCCATCGATATCTCAAATACAAATCAGTCTGACCTTGTTCATTGTGTATACACTACAACATTCTCGTTTCCAAACCACACCACGCATATCTCAGTTATATTCATGCATGCATGGGTTTCAAACATCATGATCTCCTATTCAAATATTTGAATTCTACTTTACATTGATTATGACGTCACCTAGTATTTTACACCCACACAGTCATCTTATCTTTATAGTTGTACCATTAACTTTCTCTCGTGCATGCATGCACACACAGTACCAGTCGGCATTATCCATCGCACACATGCAATCTTTTTCTTCAGGTCGGTCTCCCATGCATGCACACACACACACCTCCCCCTCTCCATCATATTGGGCATTCTTTATCTCTCACATGCATGCGCAATGATCGACGTTCCTCTATGTGTGTGTGTATATAGCTAGGTCTTTCATAGTTTTCCACACAAACCGATCAATCTATATATCTAGTGAGTTCTCACCCTCTTTCCCACGTCCACATCGATCAATCTATACCTCTCTATATAGGATTACATAGCTAATACACCCACATTAATTATATATCCAATGCCCCCCTCTCATCATCCATGCCCCCGCTTCATCTCTCAGATGCGCGCACAGTGGCGAAGACAGGGGCAGCAAGGGCCCTGCCCCCCTAACATCACTATATATCGAGGCTAATATGAATGTGATCATTAGACAATTGCTAGTAAAATGGTTTAAGTTGATGAATTGGCCCTCCTCGTAAAGGATTAGCAATGCTTGGCCCCCTAGCTCATTTATTTTTCATGGCTCCGCCACTGCGCGCAACAGCGCACGTTCTCCCCCCTCTCTTCAAATATCGATCTCGCACTTGTGCACTCCTTCATAGTCTCCCTCCACTTGGCCCCTCGCACCATCTTCTAGCCCCCCATCGGATTTTGCCACATGTACAATCTAGCAGACTCCATGGTTGAACTTAAGCATAATGCACAAACCTCAAAACACAAGTACTTCTCCTTTGTTCTAGAATCTTCCATATCATAACTGCCCAAACTTTTTTCTAGTTGAATTCCCATTATTTGTTTTTACTTTATGATTTACAATGCACAATTCCATGAATCATAAAATAGATTAAGGGCTTCTTTGATTCAAAGGATTCTTAGAGGAATTTTGGAGAATTCTAATCCTTAGATTTTTTTTCCTATCTTGGTTGTTTGATTTGTAGGATTGTAAACCATAGAAATTTTTCCATAGGATTCATTTGCACTAGATTTCATAGGAAACATCCCATCCACTCAAACCACATAGAAAGAATCCTGCGTTTTTTCTATGCACAATCAAACACTCGTACCATCCTGTAGGATTCAGGACGACATTCCATTCTAATCCCATGTTTTTCTTATTCCCGCATTTTGGAAATCCTACGAATCAAAGAGGCCCTAGCTTTTTATAAAAACTAATTTATTTTGAATGAGATGAACTATAAGAATTAAACAAAGGTCTACATCAGGCATATATGACTCAAAGCTTTCATGCTATAGTGTGGTATTTATTCATAATTTGGTTGCCAAATCTGATGTGTGCAATGCACATGTACCTTACTAGTACTCGAGTATGTGCAAACACGTAAATTAGAATTCCAATGGCACGCTACACAATGTCTCTCTTTTAGTTCATGAAGCTACGTGGCACACGTGGAGGCGTTGTCGCGACCTCCTTGTGTGGATTGATCACAGTGACGTGTTGCTGCTCCAGAAGAATGTACTCGTCCTCTCTGAGCCACACTAGAGGTACATGCATGAAGCAAAGATGTGCACGCATGCCACGTACACACTCATTCCCTCGCACGCACACGCGGGTACAGGGGGCGACGCATTTTTGTACGAAGATCCACTCCATGTGATAATTTGACGCGTGTAAAGTCGTTCATTTCATTGATGATCAATTAATACAGCGCATGCAAATTGAGTGGACGTGAGGGCGGAAGAAAGACATTACTACTCCACTGCACGCATGCGAGTAGTTAAATCATGGGGTGCTAGTATTTCCATTGGTCTCCTCGTATTTTGTGCCAACTTTTGACCATATTTGTAAGTAACATAATATTTATGCATGTCAAAAAAAGTGGCACAAAAAAGGGGGCCAATAAACCAGGACGCAGGCAGCATCATCATTTTTTGCCAGGGCTATTGTTGGTGGCCTTTGTATTTAAATATGGACGGAGTGGAGTAGTACAATCTTTATCTTAGCCTCGTAGGGCTCTCCCAGCGCCTAGGCTCGCCTCCCCACCTTGCCCACCGGATCCCTCCATGGAGGATACCGCCATGGATAATCCCTTAGATCCTAGGATCCAACGGGCCGCCCTCGCGCTGCAGCCCGCGGCACTGCCGCCTTTGAGAGAAACCCACATGTGTTTTAGAGGGGATCCATTACTCTAGAATCACATATCGGTGGCGCCGGAGGACATGCCAGGGCTGCATTTCAGGTGGTGGGAAGCAAGGGTAAATCGGATCGAGGAAGCGTCGCATCGATTGGAGAGAAGTTCCAAGGAGCTGCGCCTAGCGCAGCACAAGGCGGAGGCGCAAGTCGATCTTAGGGGAGAGATGCTGAGGGATGTCATCATGTGGCAGCGTCGCATTGATTTCCAGCTAGGGCTAATGGCAAAGATCATATTCATGGAGTCGACTGCGGAGGAAAGAACATGCATGCCTGCGCAATGGCATGAGCAGCCGGTGCAACTATTCAAATGGGCGGTAGGAGAAGCCAAATCCCGGGACCAGTTGCGGCGCCGCCGCTCGGCATGCCTCATAGGCGAGGTGAGCTACCCTCCTTCCCCGCCAGCGATGCAGTAACCTAGTCGGTTGCTGCTGTAGTGAACTTGCAATGCTATGTCGGTTTGCAACCTTGACAATCACTCCATCTATATGTATTATTTTCCTATAAAAAATACTTTGTCATTTGGCAAAAGATGGTAATTGATTTATCACTAGTTTTAGAATGCTTGGTCGTGACAATCAACCGAAGCCACAACCAGAATTCTCCATCGCGTAACTACTTTATGGTTGGTCGCACCAACAGACGGTCGGTCGAACCGGCGTCTCACCGAAGGGACACGCATCGGCTTGGTCTGACATGTACGACCAGTTACATCACTGACTTGTGTGACCGCATTTGAGCAGTGTAGTACTCCCTCTATCTTAGTTTACAAGTCTTGCACGTGTACCTATGTCGTTAATTTGACCAACTTAATAAGAGGCATACATTACGAAAAATATATCATTACAAACTTCAAATATTCTATTTTTTAATGATGTATTTTTTATGTTAAACAATTTATGTTCTACTAAACTCATCGGGAGTACTTGAAATTTATGTTCCACTAAACTCATTGGGAGCCGTTTCGGGCCTCAAAACCGAACCATCAATTAATCTTTACCTTGTTCCGATCGCATTCCAAAGTACTAGTGCTACAATTAAGTGCAAGCCTTCTCACACCTACCAGTACGTACCAAACCTGAATGTGTTCCCACTATGCAGGTTTTAGTACTAGTGCTAGTACTTAGGTTATAAAAAGGGGAACTACCTAACCAAAAATTACTCTACCTTCTTCCTCATAAGTCCTCCTTCTTCGTCCGTCCTTGCCATGGACAGTGTTTAGAGCTCTAGGTCGAGAACTACTCGTAACAAGCGAGTGGCAACCAAGGCTGTGGAAAAAAAGAGGGCTCACCACCACGCAGAGACCTTGAAAGATCTCTCACGGGCAGGCGATGGCTCCCAGGAGTGCCCTAGCCGCGGAGGTGAACATGCCGAGCTCGCGGTGCTGGAGTCGTTATCCCTCAATGGCATGCCCGATCAGCTCAATAAGCACCTCAATAAGCAGCAGTAGTTCATCCATGGCTTGGTAGCTGCTGAAGGAGAGCCTCAATGACATGCCTGCTGAGCTCAATGAGCAGGTGAAGTTGACCGCCAGCTTGGTGATGCTGCTGAAGAAGAGCATTGCCTCGAAGAAGAAGGCGATCGGCGAAATCCTGCAACTTCAGGAGGACAAGGCGAAGCTCTTCCACGAGCTCGACCTACTAAAGGAGGAGAACGCTGGCTGGAAGAAGCTGCATGAGAATAGTAGTTCCTCGATGAAGATGTTGCAGGCCCTCATCATGGAACAGAAGGAGGAGTTGGCAAAGCTCTGCATCGAGCACCCGGCTGTTGTCAAGGTATGTAATGTGGCTGTGGAACAGATGATGAAGGCTCGCATCAAGAAATCATGTGTCATGGACATAATGAAGAATATGGCGGAGGAGATGCGCAAGGAGATGGAGGTCGTGGAGGCAATGAAGAAGCAGTTACGACTCCGCGGCCAGCAACCCTTCATGTAGTGAGAGCAACGCCCCAGACTTGTGTGTGCGTCTTCCTTTTTTGGGGTGATAATCTTCATTCTTCTTTTGTTCCTGTGTTTCTTCTTTTGCTTCGGGTGTTTCACCGCACGTGTCACGTTCTCTTCGAGGCATGAATAGAACAATGCTAAAAATGAGATGACTAGCATATTAGATCATTCTTTATCGCCAATAGAATAATGCCTCTTACTAGTAATATATAATAAGAGTAGAGAGTAGAGATATGGCACCGGGCTGCCGTGTTTCGTGCTCCTCCATCGTATTCCAATGGAAAACTTGAGTATACCACACGGTTCTTTGCTCCTCCTCAGGTCATCGACACATTTATACGAGCAGTAAAATCACAAGGCCCCGCCTTCCAGCAGTAATGAGCCATCAAATCACAAAGGCCCTCGCCTCTATTGAAACCGACCTAGCTAGACTGCCCCGCCCTCGAGCCTTTTAAAAAAATGTATACTTTTGTACGGTAGTAGGATCGATGGATTGCGCCATGGAGCAAAACTAACAAGATGAAATTAAATAAAAAAGGTGGTACATATAGAGGGCGCTCGTCGCCAAATTATGCATATAGTACTATTAAAAAGCTAGTATGTGCTTAAATGGGGTGCTAAATTATATTAATGAAATTAGCATACCTATTTAATTCTTGGGTTCTTATTATTTATGCCACTAGTTTGTGTATCACTACTTAGTTTTGCCACTAGAAGTTACAACTACTCAAAAATGCCATTGATCCGTGAGATGCCTGCTCAAAAATGCAATTAGATATCTCAAAAATGCCATCGTTAAGTTAGATGTTTGCTCAAAAATACCATTAGACATTGTGATTTTCACGTCAAACCCGTTGACCATGTTACATGACAAAAATAAGCCGATTCTCGCAATGATAAGTGCGGCCCCGCTTGTCAGGACTAACCAAGCGAACAATTTTACAGGAAAATAAGGACTCTATTGGGATCAAGTAGGCCCCACACTTTATTTTACTGTAGTGAGGTAGAGGGAGAGCTGGCATGTTGGTCCATCAGTATTTATGTCATTATAACATGACAAAAGAGATTTGAGTCACAATAATGGTGTCCAGCACAACACACCTGTCAAATAAAACTAAGCCCCCTGAAATTCTTTGACAACTAAATTGCTGGCTATATGATGTTGGCCATATATATAGTGTATGTATATAATGTGAAGAAACAAGTCATAGTCGTAGTATTATACCAACTAAAAGATTAACTGTAAGAAATACTAGTATGTATGTACTGAAGAGTTAAAGTAACGAGAAGAAACATAACATAGTTCTGCTAGGGGATCAGCACAACACACCCCTCAAATAAAACTAAGCACACCAAAAATTAAAGTAAGCAACTAATCCGGCAGACACTGCATTAGAACCACCATGAGCAACGACACTGCCACCTTACTCGGAGTCCTCGTCCACGTCCTCGACTTCGTCCTTGTCCCTCTTCCTCTTGGGTGATACTTCTTTGCTTGAACCGCACACTTGGCTCTTGCTCTTCATCCAACCCTTGTAGATATTGAAACAAAGGTAGCCATCCATTGCAGCGTAGTGGATGTGGTCTATATCTAGTACATTCCACTTCCATGCATGATGAAACATGTGCGGAGGTTTCTTAAGTTTACTGTACGATGGATGAACCATGGCTCCTGCCAGGGTCAGCATTGAAGGCTGATCACGAGAGGGCACCAGCCCTTCCTTCTGGAGGTTGAAGGGGTCGCCTACAACGAGGCCTATCCAACCCAGGATTTGCTTGTCGTTCCTAAACTCTATAGTAACGAATTTGACTCGGTCACCCTTCAGGAACTTCTTAAATTCCTCGCACTCAATGTCGGCATGGCATATGTGGTAGACCAAGCATAAGTCATGCACGCAAACCTGGATCACGGCGAGCTTCTTCTTCTCTGCCTCCTTTAGATTCTTCTCGCTTCCTAGGACTGTGGTGTACTCAACATCTAGCCCAGCGACCCACTCATCATTTGATTTTTCGAACATGCGTTTGAAGCGATCAAGGCATTCTATCACCGTTGCGTAAGAACGGGTGTAGATGACGTCGAACTCATCACCGGTGATGGTTCTAACCTAGTACTCATTGCCGATCATGGAGATTTGGGACACCATGGATTTGGGAGGAGGGTTAGGATTAGTGGAAATGCCGTAATGTGAAAGGACGGGACGACTAGGAGCGGTTTATCGATTGTAAAAATGCCGAGTGGGGGCGCGTGCGAACGTCAGGGTATTGGCTTGCCTGGTGGGTAAATGGATTCATGCACAGTACTATGGGGGCCCAATTAGATGTCATGTCTACTCGACGCCCAATTAAATGGCTTTCAATGTCATGTCAAGCGTCAGGAAAATTACAGGTGATACGAAGCTTTCCATTATCCCATTATATGGGCTTCCGAGAGCCCTTGGATCTGAGATCGAACGGTTGCATGGAGTGATTCTAGACCCATGGGTGAATATCCTATCCTGGAGGGTTATTCTTGAATTTTCAGCAACTTAGCATGCGACCGTTCGATCTCAGATCCAAGGGCTGCCAGCAGCCCGTATCATGGTCGTGCCTACCACGACCATCGCCTCACTCGCGCGGTCGTGCCCTTGGAGATTTAACACGGTGCGTTAGGCTATCTGATGTTGGTATGTCATACATAGTCATCACTTAGTCACTCATACAACAAGGTTAGCTATAAGGTTGGCTATAAGAGTATTTTTTGTTTACTTCTCTCTATCTCTTTCTTTGTAGTATTTATTGCATTTGCCAAGGAGTGACCTCTTCCAATGAAATGGTGCTTAGATGAGGTGTTATGGGCATTAAATGGCTTAGCAACTCAAGTCCCCAATGCTTAGGTGCTTAGTTTTTTGCAAAGTTTGCTTCATCTAGGTACACGCGCTTAGCACCGCCTCTTTCTGGGGTCACCAAACTAGTCTCTCTCTTCTTAATTAACTTGCCACATCAGACTTTATGCCTATGTGGCAGGCTTAGCACCTGTAGGATCAACTACAATAGTGGGCTATAAGCCCGCTTTACATGGCATTTTTGCATATGTGGGGGAAAGAGGCAAGGAAAAAGTGGAGGAGTGGGCTCTCAAGCAAGGGCCAGCCTCTACATGGTGGAGCATCGGGAGAGGCACCTGTATGGAGGTGGTCAGGAATCGGGAGACTCACGCCGGTCGTAGCGTCGCAGTTAAAATGATAATGGCAAGTCAAATCACTGGGCGCCACCTGTCCAGTAGTAACTCGCTGTCAAATCACATAGCCCCACGTTTGCAGCAGCCTACTCCCTCATCTTCTCGTGTCTGTCGAACCGACTAGGCAGAACTGCCCCGCCTACCCCGTGGGAAAAGTCCCGCCCTCGACTTTTAAATAGTACAGTATACTAATTTTGTGTCCATGGATTGCGCCATGGAGCAAAGCCTCAAGAAAACGGCGGTACACATTTATGGAGTATAGTATACATCATGCCTGCCGCGTTCGCATCGCACCCGAGAAGGTCGGTCGGTCTGGCATGCCTCTCTTCGAATGGAATGCGCGTCATATTGCATTTGCACACATTTGGGACCGCAATTGAGAACCAACCATAGGCACACTCCCCGGCCCCACAAGTCGGGTGAGTTAATAGAAGAGAGAGACGAGCGATAGTACTAGAGAAGTTGTACAAATGTTGGTGGAGGCCTCGATGTTGGTGCCTGGACGATCCCTGCATGACATGGAAGATCAGTTCGTCCATTCATGTGACCAGACTCTAGCAGACATGCCTGGATTGGCTATCGTCTACATATCGTGCAGGCTGTGTTGTACAGGGCTGTAGTTCTGGTGAGAAATCTAAAAAAAGGTTTCTTGTCATCTCGTAAAATTAGGTGTCATGTGCTTCGGATCACTGCGAGGGTTAAACAGCGGCAACTGAGTCCCTCCAAGGCGCTAGTCATGGGGGTCACATGCATGAAGACTACTCTGCTGCCGTCTATGTCAAGCCGGCTATGTTAATTAGGGCATCCATCGATGGACCCCTTTTCTAGAGTTTATCTTTAATTTGAGCTTTGATCCTCGTCTAGTTTGTCCGTCGGGATTCGTGTTGTCTCCTTTGGGTAGTGAGGTTATAGTTTCTTGTCATGTTATAATCCGGTGCTTCAAATCAAAATGAGGACAACTGCGCCTCCGGGGAACGTGCATGAAGACAGTCATTGACGAGGTCAAGCCGGCTCCGGTAGACAAAAGAAAACTAGTAGTACTCCACTATATATAGGCAGGAGCCTCCGCGCTTGCTTCCTAGTGTTTCTCTCTTCACACTGTCTCATTCTCTCCAGATCTAAACACGAGAGCGGTGGCCGCTCTCTCTCTCTCTCTCTCTCTCTCTCTCTGCTCACCGCCGGTCACAGATCCAGCTGGATCCTCTCCACCGGGGAAGGTGAGAAGGTGCAATGTTCATGCGGTCGTCCTCGGCGATGGCTCTTGCCCACTGCCAGTGCATGCCGATCAGCGTGCCTTGCTGTTATCTCCCAAGCACCGCTAGCTAGGGAGGGCCTCCGACCCCTTCTTCCTCGATGCCATAGTGTGGGCAGATCTGGCCTCCCGCCGCCCACCTAGCGACATCCCGGTGACCCTCAGGTATAACTTCCTTTGAAACCGGCCTTGCTCTACTTCTCAAGCTCCTGATGTCGCTGCATTTGTATCTTTTACTATTTCCCTGGCCCCCTCGTAGATACTCCCTCCGTTCCAAAATAGATGACCCAACTTTGTATTAACTTTGTACTAAAGTTAGTACAAAGTAGAGTCATCTATTTTGGAACGGAGGGAGTAGGATCGATCGGCTATTCGAAAGCACCTAAATATTTACTGTTAAGAGGTAAAACTAGTTCATGCACTCGAATCTAGTACTACTTGGTTAAAACAAGGAAGAAAGGGGTGGGGGTGGGGATGGGGGAAGATTTGTTACCTGAATCTAGGACTTGGTCGAAAGAGGAAATAATGGGGGCGAAGAGTAGCAGAGACTGGCTATCCAACTGGTCTCTAGGTCTAATAGGGAAATAAAGGGAAACGCAGTACAAACTCAATATAAACCCGATCTATTGGTTGAAAAAGGAAAGAAAGTGGGGACTGGGGGACAAGTCAACAGAGTAAGTCCAGCACTAGATTTGCTAGCGTCACACAGTATAAGGTGGCTATACCGAACAAAAATGGGACCAACCCAGATATCCTGTTCTGATATTTGTTGCCCCGAGCCACTCATATGTAAGGCCACTGGTAAAATGTAGCAGTCGCACTGCTAAAAGTAAGGACACGTTAAACCAACGTTGCTGGTAAAATGAAGCAATGGCACCATTAAAGTAATGTCGTATTTAACGGTTGTCATAGTTAATCCTAATGCCCACACTAATATCTAGCAATGCTGCTGCTTTAGAAATTGCTATTGTCCCTGTAGGATTGCCATTCATATAAGGAACATGCTTCTTTTCATTTGAAGAAACTGCAAGTTTAGTCTCAGATAAGAAACTGTAACTTTCAGAGGCAGAGCATTTATATTAACACGGCCTTTTCAAATAGGGTTAACATCATGTTGGAAGTTTTATTCATGGTCGAAAATGGAACTACCAGCCAGTTAACATCATGCTGATCAACATTCATGCATAGCACATCTTCATATGATGCACAGTCAAAAAGATATGCTATTTTCAAAATGCCCACACAATGTTGAGTGTGCGAAAAATAGAGAAAACAAGGGACGAAGTTTTGGCAAGTGTTGGACATGGTGTGCATAGATGACAATGGGGACCCGCATGTCAATAATGGCAGAGGCAAAAAAATTGGACATATTTTCCCTGCATCAGCTGGAATCGAACCCGGGCGGAATAGCTGTCGGATAGTGTCACTCGGTCACTCGGCCAGTTCAGTACTTTCGTTACAAATAAGGCACTGCCTTGGGTGGCCCGATCACCTCTTGCGCCTTTGTGCGCTCGCCGCGGCGCCGCTGTCTGCCGTTGTGAACATGCTGAACAAACGCGAGGAATCTGGAGAGGACTGTACATGGAGAGGCGTGATGTCTACTACACAACCTTCTTCTTATAGACGTTGTTGGGCCTCCAAGTGCAGAGGTTTGTAGGACAGTAGCAAATTTCCCTCAAGTGGATGACCTAAGGTTTATCAATCCGTGGGAGGCGTAGGATGAAGATGGTCTCTCTCAAGCAACCCTGCAACCAAATAACAAAGAGTCTCTTGTGTCCCCAACACACCCAATACAATGGTAAATTGTATAGGTGGACTAGTTCGGCGAAGAGATGGTGATACAAGTGGTATATGGATAGTAGATAAAGGTATTTGTAATCTGAAATTATAAAAACAGCAAGGTAACTAATGATAAAAGTGAGTGTAAACGGTATTGCAATGCTAGGAAACAAGGCCTAGGGTTCATACTTTCACTAGTGCAAGTCCTCTCAACAATAATAACATAATTGGATCACATAACTATCCCTCAACATGCAACAAAGAGTCACTCCAAAGTCACTAATAGCGGAGAACAAACGAAGAGATTATGGTAGGGTACGAAACCACCTCAAAGTTATTCTTTCCAATCAATCCATTGGGCTATTCCTATAAGTGTCACAAACAGCCCTAGAGTTCATACCAGAATAACACCTTAAGACACAAATCAACCAAAACCCTAATGTCACCTAGATACTCCAATGTCACCTCAAGTATCCGTAGGTATGATTATACGATATGCATCACACAATCTCAGATTCATCTATTCAACCAACACATAGAACCTCAAAGAGTGCCCCAAAGTTTCTACCGGAGAATCACGACGAAAACGTGTGCCAACCCCTATGCATAGGTTCATTGGTGGAACCCACAAGTTGATCACCAAAACACACATCAAGTTAATCACGTGATATCCCATTGTCACCACAGATACACATGGCAAGACATACATCAAGTGTTCTCAAATCTTTAAAGACTCAATCCGATAACATAACTTCAAAGGGAAAACTCAATCCATTACAAGAGAGTAGAGGGGGAGAAACATCATAAGATCCAACTATAATAGCAAAGCTCGTGATACATCAAGATCGTATCACCTCAAGAACATGAGAGAGAGAGATCAAACACATAGCTACTGGTACATACCCTCAGCCCCGAGGGAGAACTACTCCCTCCTCGTCATGGAGAGCACCGAGATGATGAAGATAGCCACCAGAGAGGGATTCCCCCTCTGGCAGGCTACCGGAACGGGTCTAGATTGGCTTTCGGTGGCTACGGAGGCTTCTGGCGGCGGAACTCCCGATCTATTGTGCTCTCCGGTAGTTTTGGGGTATATGGAGATATATAGGCGGGAGTACGTCAAGGGAGCCATGAGGGCCCCACGAGGGTGGAGGGCGCGCCCAGGGGGTGGGCGCGCCCCCTACCTCGTGGCCTCCTTGAAGCTTCCCTTAGGTAGACTCCAAGTCTTCTAGGTTTATTCTGGTCCAAAAATAAGTTCCGTGAAGTTTCAGGTCAATTGGACTCCGTTTGATTTTCCTTTTCTGTGATACTCTAAAACAAGGTAAAAACAGAAACTGGCACTGGGCTCTGGGTTAATAGGTTAGTCCCAAAAATGATATAAAAGTGTATAATAAAGCCCATAAACATCCAAACAGTAGATAATATAGCATGGAGCAATCAAAAATTATAGATACGTTGGAGACGTATCAGCATCCCCAAACTTAATTCCTGCTCGTCCTCGAGTAGGTAAATGATAAAAATAGAATTTTTGATGCAGAGTGCTACTTGGCATAATTTCAATGTAATTCCTCTTAATTGTGGCATGAATATTCATATCCGAAAGATTCAAGATAAAAGTTCATATTGACATAAAAATAATAATACTTCAAGCATACTAACAAAGCAATTATGTCTTCTCAAAATAACATGGCCAAAGAAAGTTCATCCCTACAAAATCATATAGTTTAGTCATGCTCCATTTTCGTCACACAAGAATGCTCTCATCATGCACAACCCCGATGAAAAGCCAAGCAATTGTTTCGTACTTTAGTAATCTCAATCCTATAAACTTTCACGCAATACATGATCGCGAGTCATGGATATAGCACTATGGGTGGAATAGAATATGATGATGGGGGTTATGTGGAGAAGACAAAAAAGGAGAAAGTCTCACATCAATGAGGCTAATCAATGGGCTATGGAGATGCCCACCGATTGATGTTAATGCAAGGAGTAGGGATTGCCATGCAATGGATGCACTAGAGCTATCAATGTATGAAAGCTCAACAAAAGAAACTAGTGGGTGTGCATCCAACTTGCTTGCTCACGAAGACCTAGGGCACTTGAGGAGGCCCATTGTTGGAATATACAAGCCAAGTTCTATAATGAAAAATTCCCACTAGTATATGAAAGTGACGAAACAAGAGACTCTCTATCATGAAGATTATGGTGCTACTTTGAAGCACAAGTGTGGCAAAGGATAATTGCATTGTCCCTTCTCTCTTTTTCTCTCATTTTTTTGGGCCTTCTATTTTTTATGGCCTTTTTCTTCTCTTTTTCTCTTTTTTGGGCCTTCCCTTTTTTATGGCCTTTCTCTTTTCTTTTCCTTTTTTTTATATTCCTCACTTGGGACAATGCTCTAGAAAATGATGATCATCACACTTCTATTTATTTACAACTCGATACTAGAACAAAGATGACTCTATATGAATGCCTCCGGTGGTGTACCGGGATATGCAATGGACCAAGAGTGACATGTATGAAATAATTATGAACGGTGGATTTGCCACAAATACTATGTCAACTACATGATCATGCTAAGCAATATGACGATGATGGATGTGTCATGATGAACGGAATGGTGGAAAGTTGCATGGCAATATATCTTGGAATGGCTATGGAAATGCCATAATAGGTAGGTATGGTGGCTGTTTTGAGGAAGATATAAGGAGGTTTATGTGTGAAAGAGCGTATCGTATCACGGGGTTTGGATGCACCGGCGAAGTTTGCGCCAACTCTCAATGTGAGAAAGGGCAATGCATGGTACCGAAGAGGCTAGCAATGATGGAAGGGTGAGAGTGCGTATAATCCACGGACTCAACATTAGTCATAAAGAACTCACATACTTATTGCAAAAATCTACAAATCATCAAAAACCTAGGTACTACGCGTATGCTCCTAGGGGATAGATTGGTAGGAAAAGACCATCGCTCGTCCCCGACCGCCACTCATAAGGAAGACAATCAAATAACACCTCATGTTTCAAATTTGTTACATAACGTTTACCATACATGCATGGTACGGGACTTGCAAACTTCAACACAAGTATTTCTCAATTTCACAAATACTCAACTAGCACGACTTTGATATTATTACCTCCATATCTCAAAACAATCATCAAGCATCAAACTTCTCTTAGTATTCAACACACTCATAAGAAAGTTTTTACTAATCTTGAATACCTAGCATATTAGGATTAAGAACACCATGTTGTTTAAGACTCTCAAAATAATCTGAGTGAAGCATGAGAGTTCATCTATTTCTTCAAAATAAAACTACCACCATGCTCTAAAAGATATAAGTGAAGCACTAGAGCAAATGACAAACTACTCTGAAAGATATAAGTGAAGATCAATGAGTAGTCGAATAATTATGCAACTATGTGAAGAATCTCTAACATTTAATAATTTCAGATCTTGGTATTATATTCAAACAGCAAGCAAACAAAAAATAAAATGACATTCTAAGAATGACAAACATCATGTGAAGAAGCAAAAACTTAGGATCAACCGAAACTAACCGATAGTTGTTGAAGAAGAAAGGTGGGATGCCAACCGGGGCATCCCCAAGCTTAGATGCTTGAGACTTCTTGAAATATTATCTTGGGATGACTTGGGCATCCCCAAGATTGAGATTTTGTGTCTCCTTAATTCCTCTCATATCACGGTCTTCCCTGAATCTCAAAAGCTTCATCCACACAAAACTCAACAAGGACTCGTGAGATAAGTTAGTATAAACCATTGCAAAAACCTTATCATACTCTACTGTAGGAAATCACTAAAATTATTATTCAACATTTCATACTAAATGCCTTTTCATATTTAATAGTCCTATCGTCAAATAGAATCATTAAAGAAGCAAACATATGCAAACAATGCAAACATAACAGCAATCTGCCTAAACAGGACAGTCTGTAAAGAGTGAAGCAAGATCCATACTTCCCTAACTCCAAAAATTATGAAAGAAAATTCCGACTATAGTAAATTTATCAGATCTTACTATGCAAAAGGTTTCAACATTTTATCACATTCTAACTTTTCTAGGGAATTATTGCAACAGCGGTAGACTTTCTGTTTTCAAACAGCAACATGTGGACTTCTAAAATAGGCATAGTAAAGGCTATCAATGCCACTTTTATTGAAATAAAATATGCAAAACATTTTTCTAAATAACAGAAAGCAAATCTTAACAAAATAAATTGACGCTCCAAGCAAAACACATATCATGTGGTGAATAAAAATATAGCTCCAAGTAAAGTTACAGATGAACGAAGACGAAAGAGGGGATGCCTTCCGGGGCATCCCCAAGCTTAGGCTCTTGGATATCCTTGAATGTTACCTTGGGGTTCCTTGGGAATCCCCAAGCTTAGGCTCTTTCCACTCCTTATTCCATAGTCCATAGAATCCTTACCCAAAACTTGAAAACTTCACAACACAAAACTTAACAAAAAACTCGTAAGCTCCGTTAGTATAAGAAAATAAATCACCACTTCAAGGTACTGTAATTAACTCATTATTTATTTATATTGGTGTTAAACTTACTGTATTCAAACTTATATATGGTTTATAAACTCTTTTACTAGCCATAGATTCACCAAAATAAGTAAACAACACATGAAAAACAGAATCTGTCAAAAACAGAACAGTCTGTAGTAATCTGGATCAAACGTATACTTCTGGAACTCATAAAATTCTCAAATAAATTGCTGGACCTGAGGAATTTATCTATTAATCATCTTCAAAAATAATTAACTAAATAGCACTCTCCAATGAAAAAATGGCAGCAATTCTCGTGAGCACTAAAGTTTCTGTTTTTTATAGCATGATCGCAAAGACTTCCCCAAGTCTTCCCAAAGGTTCTACTTGGCACAAACACTAATTAAAAGCATAAAACCACATCTAAACAGATGCTACATGGATTATTTATTACTAAAAAGGAGCAAAAAGTAAAGAACAAGAATAAAATTGGGTTTCCTCCCAACAAGCGCTATCGTTTAACACCCCTAGCTAGGCATGATGAATTCAATGATGCTCACCTAAAAGATAAGAGTTGAAACATAAGCATCATGAAGAATATGACTAACACATTTAAGTCTAACCCACTTCCTATGCATTGGGATTTTGTGAGCAAACAACTTATGGGAACAATAATCAACTAGCATAGGAAGGCAAAACAAGCAGAACTTCAAAACTATAAGCACATAAAGAGGAAACTTGATATTATTACGATTCCTACAAGCATATGTTCCTCCCTCATAATAATTTTCAGTAGCATCATGAATGAATTCAACAATATAACCAGCACCTAAAGCATTCTTTTCATGATCTACAAGCATAGAAAATTTATTACTCTCCATACAAGCAAAATTCTTCTCATGAATAGTAGTGGGAGCAAACTCAACAAAATAATTATCATGTGAGGCATAATCCAATTGAAGACTAAAATCATGATGACAAGTTTCATGGATATCATTATTCTTTATAGTAGACAAGTCATCACAATAATCATCATAGCTAGAAACTTTGTTCTCATAATCAATTGGAACCTCTTCTGAAATAGTGGATTCATCACAAAATAAAGGCATGACCTCTCCAAATCCACTTTCATAAATATAATCATCATAAATAGGAGGCATGCTTTCATCATAATAAATTTGCTCATCAAAACTTGGGGGACAAAAAATATCATCTTCATCAAACATAGCCTCCCCAAGCTTGTGGCTTTGCATATCATTAGCATCATGGATATTCAAGGAATTCATACTAACAACATTGCAATCATGCTCATCATTCAAATATTTAGTGCCAAACATTCTAATGCATTCTTCTTCTAGCACTTGAGCACAATTATCGTAATCCTTATTTTAATGATAGATATTAAAAAGGTGAAGCATGTGAGGCATCCTCAATTCCATTTTTTTGTAGTTTTCTTTTATAAACTAAACTAGTGATAAAACAAGAAACTAAAAGACTCGATTGCAAGATCTAAAGATATACGTTCAAGCACTCACCTCCCCAGCAACGGCGCCAGGAAAGAGCTTGATGTCTACTACACAACCTTCTTCTTGTAGACGTTGTTGGGCCTCCAAGTGCAGAGGTTTGTAGGACAGTAGAAAATTTCCCTCAAGTGGATGACCTAAGGTTTATCAATCCATGGGAGGCATAGGATGAAGATGGTGTCTCTCAAGAAACCCTGCAACCAAAGAACAAAGAGTCTCTTGTGTCCCCAACACACCCAGTACAATGGTAAATTGTATAGGTGCACTAGTTCAGCGAAGAGATGGTGATACAAGTGGTATATGGATAGTAGATAAAGGTATTTGTAATCTGAAATTATAAAAACAGCAAGGTAACTAATGATAAAAGTGAGCGTAAACGGTATTGCAATGCTAGGAAACAAGGCCTAGGGTTCATACTTTCACTAGTGCAAGTCCTCTCAATAATAATAACATAATTGGATCACATAACTATCCCTCAACATGCAACAAAGAGTCACTCCAAAGTCACTAATAGCGGAGAACAAACGAAGAGATTATGGTAGGGTACGAACCACCTCAAAGTTACTCTTTCCAATCAATCCGTTGGGCTATTCCTATAAGTGTCCCAAACATCCCTAGAGTTCGTACCACAATAACACCTTAAGACACAAATCAACCAAAACCCTAATGTCACCTAGATACTCCAATGTCACCTCAAGTATCCGTGGGTATGATTATATGATATGCATCACACAATCTCAGATTCATCTATTCAACCAACAGATAGAACCTCAAAGAGTGCCCCAAAGTTTCTATCGGAGAATCACGACCAAAACGTGTGCCAACCCCTATGCATAGGTTCATGGGCGGAACCCGCAAGTTGATCACCAAAACATACATCAAGTTAATCACGTGATATCCCATTGTCACCACAGATACGCACGCCAAGACATACATCAAGTGTTCTCAAATCTTTAAAGACTCAATCCGATAAGATAACTTCAAAGGGAAAACTCAATCCATTACAAGAGAGTAGAGGGGGAGAAACATCATAAGATCCAACTATAATAGCAAAGCTCGCGATATATCAAGATCGTATCACCTCAAGAACATGAGAGAGAGAGATCAAACACATAGCTACTGGTACATACCCTCAGCCCGAGGGAGAACTACTCCCTCCTCGTCATGGAGAGCACCGGGATGTTGAAGATAGCCACCGGAGAGGGATTCCCCCTCTGGCAGGGTGCCAGAATGGGTCTAGATTGGCTTTCGGTGGCTACGGAGGCTTCTGGCAGCGAAACGCCCGATCTATTGTGCTCTCTGGTAGTTTTAGGGTATATGGAGATATATAGGCGGAAGAAGTACATCAGGGGAGCCACGAGGGGCCCACGAGGGTGGAGGGCGCACCCAGGGGGGTGGGCGCCCCCCCTACCTCGTGGCCTCCTTGAAGCTTCCCTTGCGTAAACAAGTCTTTTGGGTTTCTTCTGGTCCAAAAATAAGTTCCGTGAAGTTTCAGGTCAATTGGACTCCGTTTGATTTTCCTTTTCTGCGATACTCTAAAACAAGGTAAATCAGAAACTGGCACTGGGCTATGGGTGAATAGGTTAGTCCCAAAAATGATATAAAAGTGTATAATAAAGCCCATAAACATCCAAAAGAGTAGATAATATAGCATGGAGCAATCAAAAATTATAGATACGTTGGAGACGTATCAAGGCGGACAGTCGGGACCCACCAGGTCTATGGCTGTACGCAAGCAAGTGCCTCATCGAAAAAAACTTCCTCCTAATGCTATACTGACGTTCGGGCCCACGGGTTTGTCAACATAGTTACATTTTTTAGGTGCTTCAATGTAGGAGATAAATTCACAATGAAGTTGTGGAGCTGGCGGGTAGTATCATTTATTATCACCGGGACAGCAAGTATCCACTGGGTTTTGGGTTGCCCCGTTTAGGCTTTCTTTTTTAACATGCGCAGCCCACGACATGCCGGTTTGTATTTTTTTGAGGGCCGTCATGTATCGACCGGCCTATGGACATCCCATCCGAGGTTTTATTTTTCCTGAAACATCGGCAGCCCAATTTATGTATTTTTTTTGAAGAAAACGCAGAGGTTTGTTCTATTTTTCTATATAAGAATAGGAACGCCAGGTCTAACTTTTGTTTCCCTTCTAACTATATTATATATATTTAAATTATTTTATATGTTATTATATATTATTGTTATTTGCAAGATATATTTAACATATACTTACATATGTAAGAAAATGATATCCCACATCTTATTAACTTATAAAAATAATTTCTTAACAATAAAATACTGGATTTTTTTGGCAACGAAAATCCTGGTGATTGTTTACAAAAGCTTGGTAAGATTTAAGGACCAATGTAATAATAAATCACTTATTATTTAAATATATTTATAACAAAATGCTCAGCCCCTGTTTATTTATTGGTAACATTGATGCGCCCAACCCAACATTATAATTAGAATCAGCCCAGCAAAATCATGCATTTTGAGAAAGTGCAAATGGCTTGTAATTTTTTAGGAGAAAAATAAATCGGCCGCATGGACGCTACATTATTTGTTCACCCAGCCCAGCAAATGGACTATAATTCTAAAAAAATATCAAATTGACTATAAATTCTGAAAGAGATGGGTTGAATACGTGCCACATTTTTGGAGGCTGAAATGTGGGCCAATAGGTCGAAGCCAACGCAAGTCGTTGTCAACTTACTCAACAAATGGTTCTGACATCGTTAGCCATTGGATTCACATCCAATGAACGGCATCCATCTTCAATCTCTCGTCTTCTTCCTCCAGCGCCGCCGGGACCACCTGCTACCGCCTCCTGCTGCTATCAGCTCTACTTAGCACGCTTCGCTGTGAAGCGCTACCCCACCGTTGGCCAGGCCATCCCTCCACACCTCCTGTTCTTCTCCACCAACTGCCGAACCACACCGCACCAGAACCAGTTAACCCTCGTACACCTCTCCGTCTGCGACTCTACTCCTGCGTCTTCCCATCTATAGCTCGTTGCTGTCCGGGGCCTCGCCGTCGTCCACCACCTTGGATGCGCTCGGCACGGAGTAGTCAACATGGTCAACGAACGACATCCATCAGAAGTAGACTATGCATGGAGAGGCTAATAGTTGGGTCCACAACCGCACGCAAGGAAATGCCTCCTTATTACGCGCAAAATAATGATTCATCCACCTGACAGCTGGGACCCACCGAAAGGGCCCCCGTATTTCGCGAAAAAACATTCCTCCCGCTGACAGGTTGGACCCACCAGCTATATCTTCGCACGCAAGGAAGTGCCTGCTTATTATGCACAAAAAAATGAATACCCATGCTAGCTGAGACCCACCATAGTGGGAGGCTGACTTGTGGGCCTACTAAGTTGACGGGGACGGAGGGCTTTGTCAACTTTGTCAATATGAATGATTCTACCTCCAGTGACCGTACGATGTCCATCCAACGGTGGTAGTGCCTCTTCAACCACCGGTCTTGTTGCTCCAGCCGCCCAAACCAGTGCCGGTCGTGTCGCGTGCTTCTGCTTCCCGTGGCCGGCTATGATGCCACAGAGGCCTCACCGCCCCTACTACTCCCACCACTCGTCAGGCCCTACGGCGACGGCAGCCTCACACCACAGCCAAACCAGTGAACCCTCGTACTCCTCTCCGTGTGGGCATCCACTGCCGCGTCTTCCCTGGCTCCGCGTCGTCCCCTTCCTAGGCCCCGCCGTCGTCCACCGCCCTGGTGCTCTCGCCACGGCATGGTCAATGTGGTCAAGGCATGACTTCCATTGGAAGAGTACTGTACATGGAGAGGCTGACAGCTGGGTTCATGGCCGTAGCAAGGAAGTGCCTCCTTATTTCACGGAAAATAATGATTCCTCCACCTGACAGCAGGGACCCATCGGACGGGCCACCATATTTTTGGAAAAAAACGTTTCCCCCTGACTGCTGGGACCCACCAGCTACATCTTCGCATGCAAGGAAGTGCGTCCATATTGCGGGCAAAAAAATGATTCGCCCCCCTGACTATTGGGACCCACCAGCTACATCTTCGCACGCAAGGAAGTGCCTGACAGTCAGGACCCACCCAGTCGAAGCGTATGTAGTGTTGTCATTGTGGTCACGAACGTGTATGTACATATTGGTCAATGTAGAGGCGCGCATGTGTGGTAGTAGAGGCGCCCACGTGTGGTAGTAGAGGCTCGCACGTAGCATGTACACGTACGTATAGCGGCCAGGGTGCAAGAAAGTAAATACGGCCATGTACGTACATACGGGCGGGGTCTCGAACGCCTACTCGCGCATACGTACGTCCAGGGCTCGTGTACATGGCTGTGGCTGGGTCGGAACGGAGAAACTGCGTTGTCGTTGTGTTCATGGCGAGGCAACATAATGCGTCGTGTTCATTGAGAGGCAAAGGACCACGTGCTGTTCATTGGGAGCCAACTGGCTTGGATGGAACAGCCGATGGAAATGAGGCCTGGTGTACCACAGAACGGAGGAAACGACCTTGTGTTCGACCGGCCATGGTGGAAACGGGATCCTGTTCATCGGAAGGGGTCTGGCGTACCGCAAAACAGAGGAAACGGACCTCCTCGATCGAAATGGGGTCCTATTGATCGGGAGGGGTGTGGCGTACCGCAAAACGGAGGACATGGACTTGTGTTGTAGTGCTACGGTCGAAACGGGGGTCCGGTTCATCAGGAGGGGTGTGGCGTACCGCAAAATGGGACTCCACGGGATACTATTCATCTCCACCGTCGACCTCCTCCAGCCTCCACAGGCTACTGTTCATCCACCGTCGACCTCCTCCAACCTCCACTTGCGACTGTTCATCCACGGGCTCCTGTTCATCCAGCCTCCACCAGCTACTGTTCAACCAGCCCTCTACACGGGGTCCTATTCAACCACCCCTCCACGACTACTATTCATCCACCCCTCCACCGGCTACTGTTCAACCAGCCCTCCACCGGCTACTGTTCAACCAGCCCTCCACGGGGCCTGTTCATCCATCCCTCCACGGGGGCCTGTTCATCCACCAGCTCGATCGATCGGGGTACTGTTCATCCAGCAGCAATGGCCTCTACTACCACGGGTTCTTGTTCATCCAACCCTCACCGGGAACTATTCATCCAAACCCCCCAACAATGCTCATTGTTCATCCAGAGGCAGCATCGATCGACTTCGGTTAGCAAAAGTAGCGAAGGAATCGCTCGATCGGGTTCAGTTAATAGCCATTGATAGATCGCTCGGGTTCAGTAACATGTAGCCTGCAGTGCAATCGCTCGGGTTCAGTTAGAGCCCAACACCTCGCTCGGGTTCAGTTAGAGCGCAACGCCTCGCACACACTCTCGTACGTACGAGATAAACACTCATCGCTCGGCCCCCGTAAATGGTCATGAGGTTGTGAACATGGATGCATTGGTACTTATTGCTATGACTCGGCGCCACCGCATCAGTTTTGCCTATGTGTCATGTCCATGTGTCAATTTTTGCCCTAGCTTGTGAAGCAACCTATATTTCCGCTGTTCCCAAAATTCCCAAAAATTCTCATAAATTCTTTGGATCATATATTCGTCAAATATGTAAAAACCTTCCCCACCTAGTTCAAATATAATTCAACAGTATTCATTTTCCTATTCTGTTCAGAACAGCACTTTGTGAAGGAAGTGCTATTTATATATATATATATATATATTTGATTGACCTCAAACTTTTTTGGCACTCTTTCCTATCCAAATCATTGCCTCATGACAAAATTTGGCTCCATTTTCCTAGTAAATGTTCCTCGGCAAATTTCCAAAGTTTTTGTTCAGCTAGAAGCTTTGTGAAGGAAGTACCATTTTTATATATCCAAATGACATGAAATTTATATAGTTCCCTCATATGCCCAAATTATCACCCTCCTCCAAATTGCAGCTCAGTCAAATCATCTATGTGAGCCCAGGTTCAATTTATATTTTATGGCCAGATTGGCATGTTGCAAAGCAAGTGTTATCTAGACCCCTCCTATTACCCTCAAACTTTTTGGCCACTCTTCCATACCCAAATCATTGCCACATTATAATATTTAGCTCCATTTTCCTGGTAATTTTTTCTCAGAAAATTTCCAAAGTTTCGATCTCAAGAGAAGCTTTGTGAAGTAAGTACTAGCTAGGCTTACCCAAATGATCTGAAAATTTACCAGGGCATGACCATACCTATGTAACCTACCTACACCAAATTTGAGCTCATTTCATTTATCTAGTTTCTCTCGCTAATTTTCCCAAGTTTCTGTCTAGAGAAGAGCATTGTGAAGGAAGTACCACTTTCGCTTGTCCAAATGGTATCAATTTTCTACAGTGCTTTCCTATTCCCAAATAACCATCCTCCACCAAATTTCAGCTCAATCCATTCATTAGTTTGAGCCCAGCTTCAACATCCATATTTCTGCCCGATGTGGTACTTTGCAAAGCAAGTGCCATCCAAACTCCTCCATTTGAGCTAAAAAATTTCCAAGACAGTCTCCCTTGTAGACGATCATACTCAGCCAAAACTCACGCCCATTGGCCTTGTGAATTTCCCATGTCGCTAATCAAACACTTGGCTGTTAATTCATGTTTGAGCATAGTTCGGTCTCCTCGTGAGATTATTCTATTTTTATTTTATTTCTAGCATCTACATGGGGAGTGCCCAACCTACTAGACATGCCTAGGCTGCCCATAACGCATGGCAACGCCACGGTCACGCGGTGACCACGCGGTGGGCATGCGAGTCTACGCGCTTTGGAGTTGGGGCCCTGGGCCACCATCCAAATATCGACGTATTACCACCAAACCATGTATTTCTGATTAAATATATACTTATGTAATTAGAAATGATTTTTGGAAAAAGTAAATAGCAAACTATAAGGCAGCTGCAGTTCAAATTTGACCCGATTCTTGCTGAATCGGCGGAAATTTGTCTTTTTCACGAGAGGTGGATCAAAACTTTTGAAACCCAACCATTTTGTCAATTTTGCATTAAATATGTCCTAGTATTTTATAAAATTTATTTGGTGCAAATTTGCAACAAATATATGGTAGGTCCTTCACAAAAAAACTCATTTTGGGCACTCGAAAAATGGAAAATTGATTTTTTGTCCAAAGAAAATGAAAAGTTCCTTAGGCAACATTGTTTGCCATTCTAATATGCACCCTTGTGCACAATATGAGATCATTTGAACAAACTATGCCATGAATGTGGCCATAAGATTGAGCATTTGGGTTGAAAGCCATGAATCTTCACACATTATAGCTCATTTTTGAGAACACTCTTTTAAAATAATTGTTGTATGAAAAGTTTATTATTTTTCCTGGTAACTTGGTCACATATAATGACACAATCCGAAGGTTTTCCAATCTTTTGATTTTTTTGAATATTTTACTTCCGTTTCAAAATGCGGTCAAAACGGCGGGAATGACCATTCCTAGCTAGTAGTTGAATCTTGGAATTTTTTTTGGTGTTTCTATGATTAAATAGATACTTATGTAATTAGAAATGATTTTTGTAAAAAATAAATAGCAAACTATCAGGCAACCGCAGTTCAAATTTGACCCGCTTCCAACTGAATCGGCGGAAATTTATCTTTTTCAGCAGAGGTGGATCAAAACTTTTTACACCCAACCATTTGGTCAATTGTGCATTAAATATGGTCTAGTATTTTACAAAAATGATTTGGTACAATTTTGCAATAAATATTTGGTAGGCCCTTCACAAAAAAACCATTTTGAGCACTCGAAAAATGGAAAATAAATTTTTCGTCTAAAGAAAATGAAAATTTCCTTAGGCAACATTGTTTGTCATTCCAATATGCACCCTTGTGCACAATATTAGATCATTTGAACAAATTATGCCATGAATGTGGCCATAAGATTGATAGCTCATTTCTGAGAACACTTTTTTAAAATAATTTCTGTATTACAAGTTTATTATTTCTCCTGGGAACTTGGCCACATATAATGACACAATGCGAAGGTTTCCCATTTTTTTGAATTTTTCATTGACGTTTAAAAATACGGTCAAAACGACAGGCACGTCCTTTCCTAGCTAGTGGTTGAATCTTGGAAAACTTTTGGTGTTTCTCTGATTAAATAGATACTTTTGTACCTAAAAATATTTTTGGGAAAAATAAATAGCAAACTATGAGGCAACTGCAGTTCAAATTTGACGCGCTTCCTACTGAATCGGCAAAAAATTGTTTTTTTCACAAGAGGTGGATAAAAGCTTTTGACATCAAACTATTTGGTAAATTGTACATTAAATATGGCCTAGTATATTATAAAATTGATTTGGTCCAATTTTGCAGCAATTATTTGGTAGGTTCTTCATAAAAATTCATTTTGGGCGCTCGAAAAATGGAAAAATGATTTTTTCCTCCAAAGCAAATGAAAACTTTCTTAGGCAACATTGTTTGCCATTCCAATATGCACCCCCGTGCACAATATGAGATCATCTGAACAAACTATGCCATGAATGTGGCCATAAGATTGATCATTTGGCTTGAAAGCCATTGATCTCCATAGATGATAGCTCGTTTCTGAGAACACTTTTTTAAAATAATTGTCGTATTACAGGTTTATTATTTTTCCTGAGAACTTGGCCACATATAATGACATAATGCGAAGGTTTTCCAATTTTTTTTGAATTTTTCATGCCCGTTTCAAAATGCGGTCAAAACTGCGGGCAGGACTGTTCCTAGCTAGTGGTTGAATCTTGAAAAACTTTTGCTGCATCTCTAATGAAATATGTAGTTGTGCACCTTAAAATGATTTTTGTAAAAAATAACGAGCAAGATATGAAGTAGGTATAGTTCAAATTTGTCCCGGTTCCAACTAATTGTGAAGAAAACCATTTAAATGGCCAGAAATAGATAGAAAGATCCGAAATGCATTAAAGTTGATGATCATCCAGAAAATGTGATATAATTTGAGTGAAAATTTTAGTGGTGCCATTTTGCAAAATATTATTGGTACTTGCTTCACAGTTTCCTATGTTTTTAGCACTTAAAAACTATTTTAAATGACAAAATCATCGAACCAATCAGGACCTCTCCCCCGGATCACCCCAGCGTATGCAATCCGAGCCGTCCACAGCCTATGGATCCAACGTCTCTCCTTACTTCCGCCGGATCACCTCACTCACCTCTCCTCCCTTCCTTCTGTCGCTTGCCACACTCTCCCTCTCTCCCTGATCCAGATCGGCCGCCTATCCCTCATCCAAACCCTAGCCTCCAGTCGCTGGCGGCAGCGTCCTCCTTCCCTCATGCCGCACTTGTTGCTGCACCTCCCACGCCCGATCCCGGCGAGGGCGTAGCAGCCGGCACCCTCGTGGAGTGGCATGCGGCGCTAGCAACGGGGTCTGGCCAGCGACGCCGAGATCTACTACGGCACGACGCCGACGCAGTCAGCCACGATCGCCTGTAGCTTCCACATGCCCAGCGACGGCTACACCGTCATAGTGCCAAGGTCCACCATCTCCTCTCGATCCCAGCCCCCTCCCCTCACCTCCGCCAGATCGTCGCTCCCGTGAGCCTAACGCTGGTCGTCTTCCCCGCAGGACGGAGGTGCATCGGGATGGGGACTACCACCGGGCGGTGCACGTGTGGATCTACTACGAGAGCACCGGGGAGTTGTTGCTGCAGCGCCGCGTGGACTGCAAGGAGTCATGGCCCGGCCAGTGGGACATCTCCAGCGCCGGCCACATCACCGTCGGGGACTCCTCCCTCTCCTCCGCGCGGTGAGTGAGCTCGCTGGCCTCGCGCTCTTGTTGCTAGCTGTAGCGGACTCGGATGACTGCTGCACAAGGAATCTTACTCCTGTCACAAATAGTCAACTTATGGGATATGTGGTTGCGCATCTGTTCTGCTACTAATAATGGTGTGAGGGGTTGTCAGATCAAATTTGTTCTCCGTTGTCACAAATCGGGTTTCTGCTGGCCATCGGCCAACACCCAATCTGTTGTCTCTACTCCTTGCGTTATTTTAGTTATTTCAGTAGCACTGGAGCAACCTAGTCCCTTTAGGATTTGTTAGCAATGGGGCTGATTAGTTGGACTGTTGGTGTGGATTGTTTTGCCCTTTCTTGCATCTCAACAATTCTAATTACCTAAGACAAAGCTATGTACGCTGCTTAGAATTTCCATGTACAATCCTGATGGGATTAGGAATATGATCATGTCTCCTGTAGAATTGGATTTCTCTGGCTGTTCTGTAAACTGAATTTGGTTCAGTTAAAAAACTGCACTACCTGACAGTTTTGGGCTGCGAGCTTCTAACTGAAAAACGAGTTCGTTATGCTCATAATTTCAAGTTGGCCTCTACATATGAGTTGTAAAGCATGTTCTAAGGTTTCCGTAGAGTACTTATTTTCTTCTTTTGGATGTATGGTTCGAGAGCAGCCGTCTATTTAGTTTGCTGTCCAGAAATATAATACAGTTTGTAAAAGCCACCAATTCATGATAAGACTTGGTGAGGCTGATGCACATAGCTACTTTCACTACCTTGTTAACAGTGTTGAGGATAAGCCAAATCCTGTATCAGGGTCCTGTTCTTGTAAACATTATGTAAAGCTAAAACTCTTCTCTGTCTTGCTTCCTGTGTCTTGCTCCTTTAATATAAACATTATGTAGAGCTCTGTTTCTTCTTCTTTTGCTTCCTGTATGTATGTATGTATGTGTCTGACGACGAAGGTGGTTTCTTCATAATTGATTGAGTCTGACAAAGTTGTTCTGAACATTTCTTGAAATAGGGCGAGGCCAGTGATGTCCGTGCGGTGATGTCCCTGGGGTGCCGCCGACGCTTGCCCTGGTCGCCGCGGTGGTGCTTCGGCGGCTTCTGGACCCTCTCTTGGATGTGGTGATGGTCACACCATAGTCGTGGTGTGGCTAAGCCTCTACTACGGCTACAACGTCTCTATGGTGAGCTCCTCCCCATTCCTTCTTCTTTGATGTAGCTCCTGCATGGCCTTGGCCATGATTTGGGTTGGATGTGGGGCTCTACTAGTTGCTGCTAGATGTTGTAAGCAAGCATCAACTCCTACTGGAGCTCTCTGGTGATAAATTCATGCGGTTCTAGGGTCTTTTAGTAGCTGCCCATGTGTACTTGCTTTATATATGTGCTCCTGTGATGCTCTGGTGATATGGGGTGGCTAATATCAAGATCATGGTGGTGTTGCTGCTTATCTTGTGTGTCTTTGGTGGTGATGGTGTTGACAGCAGTTACACACCTAGCTTGTAACTAATATCCTTACTGCTAATTTACCTCAAGTTTATCTGAACATGGTTGAAATGAGTGCTGCAAATTTTGATGTCTAAAATCAATTTTTACCCCAAGTCCTTAAGTAATTATTTTCATTACATCATAGTTAGCTAAGAATATTGACTTGAATATTTTATATATGCCCTGACGCATGTACACATAAGGTTGAGCAAATACCGAGCTGCAGTGGAACAACCTAGAGTTAGAGAACTTCAAGGCCAAGATCAACGAGGTGACCGGCGTTATGGCGGCTATGTACGGCGGCGACCACAAGTTCTTCCGTGAGTTAGCTCCATCTCCTACCCCTAGCTCCCTCTTTTCTGTTGGACGCATGCTCTGCACCTACACTAGCAGCTTGATTGGTTCGATATACACTAGCAGCAGTACCTCATATACATGTAATTGGACGCCCAGGGTGTTGTTCTTGTAAATTCTTCCATGTCATGCTCTTTTGTTGGTGCTACTACACATGTTAGATTGTTAGCTGTACCTGTTTCCATCTCAAAATACTTATCTTCTTGAACATATGCCTGATGCTTGGTGCATGTAGGATGTGCTCCGTGTGGATATCTATGTATTTGTTAAGATTTTTTAGCACATGCTATGGCCTCAACGATTGTTTATTTTATTTTCGTTCATACATGAGCATAGTTTTTTATTGCCGTCAAGGGGTAAATTGATTTGATCGTTAATATGTGGCTGGATGTGATGTTTTGCAGGTTGAAGGCGCTAAGGTGTTGGAGGCGTGCCTGTACTTGTTGAGCGTTTTATCTTTAGAGTGCTATATTGTGATTGGTGTAATACTGTATGGTTATATTGTGATTGGTGGAATGTAATAAACCTGATTGGTACAATATCAGTGACTTGGCTGTTATTTGAATATATTTTAAATGTGTTCTCTGATTGATATATCATTGAGTTACAAGTTGTGAAAAATTAAGACCTGGTGTTTGGGACCTAGTGCCTAGAAGAATCTGACAATGTGCACCCAGTTGATTAGAATAATCTGAAAATTGAATGTAACAAAAAACAAAGAAAACCCGAAAACTGAAATTATATAGAATGTGAAAAGGCTACATCTCAGAAAGAAAAAAAGGCCGAATCAATGGCCCAAGCCCATGTAGCTAGCGAAAATTAACAGGAAAAATAAATATTAGAAAGGCTGAATTGTTGGGCTCGGCCCATGTAAAACACCGAATTGGACCGGGCTGATTCTTATCCATGTCAGCTTGCCACGCTGGATCCTACGTGGCCTGGGGAGGTTGCTAGTGACCAAAAATTTGGTCGTGGAACCAATGACCTTTTACATATCATAAAGAAGGTCGCTAATTTCAGTTTACGACCGCCAGCTTTTGACCTTGTGTTTTTGGTCACAAAAAGGTCACAAATGAAAAACAATGACCTTTCAGTGACCAATAGTGATGGTCGCAAGTTGACATATTTCTTGTAGTGATTACCATAGGGCTCACCTGTCAGCGCGTATATGAAAGACAGAAATGGTAATAAATTAGTGGTCAGTGGGGATTCAAAGTCGTGAGACCTCTAGTTGGCAGTCACTGCCGGTGGGGCGCGGTGATTGGCGGTGGCGTGGGGATCGCCGGAGAAAAAGCTCGGTGCGGGGGGGGGGGGGGGGCTAGAGGGATGACCGAGGCGGCGACAGACCGACAATGGGGAGCGTTTTCGGCACGGGCGCGGGCGGTGGTTGCTGGCAGTTTAGCCGGTGGTGGCTGGTGGCTCAAGGGGTGGAGGTTGAAGATGAACTGCAGGCCCTTGATTTCGTATCAAATGGCTGGAAAATCGACTGACCAGAGATGAAAAAGTCAGTCGACTGACGTGTAGCCTCACCCCGCACGCACACATGCATGCATGCAACACTCGCACGAACACACGCACGCAGGCGTGCAACACTAACACGTACACATGCACTCAGGAACACACGCACGCTTGCAGGCGTGCAACACTGACACATACACATGAACTCACAAACACACGCATGCACACATGCATGCAACACTGAAACGTACACATGCACGCATGCAACACTCGCACGCCAGCATGCACATAACACACAACGCAAGACACACACTCAACCTATACGTGCATGCACCCTTTGTTAAGGACACAGATTGTTATGGGTATTAATCAATCTTATCTGTGATAAGCAGAACATTGATGTTTGTAGCGGTCTTTATGAATCACAACGTATCGAATGGGCTATCAACGTATATATGAAAATTTTAAATTTCTCTTACGTTATATAGTACCTTATCTACATGAAATAGATGATGTCACACTCAATGAACAATCATCGGTTTATGAAATGCCCGCTTCTGACTGCCCTGGCCCACCAAAAGCTCCTCTATCGTGTGCTGCCTGTGTTGGGTCACTGGCATGCAGGCCAGGTACCCAAAGATCCCACACATCAGTGGAAGAATGGCGCGGTGTCGAACGTCTGAGTCGACGGCGCCGCTCGCTGCACACGCAACTAAACATGCCTCCTTGCCGCATTCAAACGCATCCATGAAACCCATGTGGAAGCCGAGAAACCCACTTTGGACACATGTCCGTTCATGGCCGGGCCGACATTAAACGCAACGCTGGCCGAGCTCCTCCCGTCTGCCATCTATTTAATCTCCTATTTAAACGAGGCCAGTCGCCGGCCAAGTATCGCACACCTCTGCTGCTCCCATATCTCCTCGTTCACCATTATGTCCACTCTTACAATGGCTTATGAAGAGTACTTATCCAAAATCCAAGCCGGCTGCGTGGCCTGCCGAGCTCGCCGGATACGAGCTATGCAACTCGTTGATCCACCTCCCTTCCCTCACCCGACAGAGCCAGTTGCCACCCCAAGCCGACGCGTGGTTTAGCAACTCGCCGCTACAGGCCGGCTTGACGAGGAGCGGCGAGCTGCTCCATGCTGGCACGATGGGGAGCACGGGCATCATCGCTGCCGTCCACGCCGCTGCCTTGTACCGCGCCTCCCATTTCTACGACCGCGTCTCCCGTTTCTGTGGCTGAGAGTCCCATGCCTGCGGCCGTGCCATGCAAGCAGACACAAAAGTTGGGTGCACGGAGAGCGATGAGTCGGTGGCCAGCGCCTCCGCGTCCGCCGCCATCATCGAGGAGAAGTAGAACATGGGAGGCCGCCTCCGCTTGGGTCCCATGAAGGCCATCGTGGAGGCGACTCCGACGTATGCATCAGGTGTCTTGCCGGATCCTTTTGCCGCGAGGACCTTCATCGACCCCGCACGAGCTCCACGGAAGTGGAGAAGCCCCCTTCCACCTCCATCTTGGGCATCAGCCAATGATCTCAGTTGGGCAGTGGGGAAGCGAGCAGTCCTTTGTGCTTAAGCATATACCTCCGGGGCTGTGATGCGGCATGAAGCTACGTCGGTATTTCCCCAAAGAGGAAGGGATGATGCAGCACAGCGACGGTAGGTATTTCCCTAAGTGATGAGACCAAGGTTATCGAACCAGTAGGAGAACCAAGCAACAACACATAAGCGGTGCCTGCACACAAATAACAACTACTCGTAACCCGATGTATTAAAGGGGTTGTCAATCCCTTTCGGGTAACGGTGCCAGAAATTGGCAAAACAGACGTGAATAAATTGTAGTAGATTGATAGATCGAACGCCAAATAAAATAAATAAGAATAAATTGCAGCAAGGTATTTTTGTATTCTTGGTTTAAAAGATCTGAAAATAAAAGGCAAATAAAATAGATCGCGAAGGCAAATATATTAAAGAAGAGACCCGGGGGCTGTAGGTTTCACCAGTGGCTTGTCTCGAGAAAAATAACAAACGGTGGGTGAACAAATAACTGTTGGGCAATTGATAGAACTTCAAATAATCATGACGATATCCAGGCAATGATCATTATATAGGTATCACGTCCAAGATTAGTAGACTTACTCCTGCCTACATCTACTACTATTACTCCACACATCGACCGCTATCCAGCATGCACCTAGTGTATTAAGTTCATGGAGAAACTGAATAATGCAATAAGAAGGATGACATGATGTAGACAAGATCTATTTATGTAGAAATAGACCCCATCGTTTTATCCTTAGTAGCAATGATACATACGTATCGGTTCCCCTTCTTTCACTGGGATCAAACACCGTAAGATCGAACCCACTACAAAGCACCTCTTCCTATTGCAAGATAAATAGATCAAGTTGGCCAAACAAAACCCAAATATCAGAGAAAAAAATACAAGGCTATAAGCAATCATGCATATAAGAGATCAAAGAAGACTCAAATAACTTTCATGAATAAAAATATAGATTTGATCATAACTCAAAGTTCATCCGATCCCAACAAACACACCGCAAAAAGAGTTACATCATATGGCTCTCGAAGAGACCATTGAATTGAGAATCGAATGAGAGAGAGGAAGCCATCTAGCTAATAACTACGGACTTGAACGTCTACAAAGAACTACTCACGCATCATCGGAGAGGCACCAATGAAAGTGGTGAACCCCTCCGTGATGGTGTCTAGATTGGATCTGGTGGTTCTGGACTCTGTGGCGACTGGAATTGATTTTCATTGACTCCCCTAGGGTTTCTGTAATATTGGGGTATTTATAGAAAGAAGAGGCGGTTCAGGGGGCACCCGAGGTGGGCACAACCCACCATGGCGCGCCTGGGCCTCCTGGCACGCCCTGGTGGGTTGTGCTCCCCTCAGAGCACCCCCAGGTGCTTCTTCGGCCCATTGGTTGTCTTCTGGTCCAAAAACAATCTCAAAAAAGTTTCGCTGTGTTTGGACTCCATTTGGTATTGATTTCCTGCGATGTAAAAAACATGCAAAAAAAACAGCAACTAGCACTTGGCACTATGTTAATAGGTTAGTACGAAAAAATGATATAAAATGACTATAAAATGATTATAAAACATCCAAGATTGATAATTTAACAGCATGGAAGAATAAAAAATTATAGATACATTAGAGACGTATCAGCATCCCCAAGCTAAATTCCTGCTTGTCCTCGAGTAGGCAAATGATAAAAACAAAAAAATTATGTGGAATGCTGCCTAACATGTCATATCATATTCTTTTGTTTATAGCATGTACATTTTGGACTTTTATATTGTTCAAAGCAACTAGTTTTGACACGGTAATTTAAATACTCAAGCATGCCAACAAGCAACCATGTCTTTCAAAATATCAACGCTAAAAAAGCTATCCCTAGCCCATTATGCTCAATCATTGATCCATTCATAAAACACACTCGTATATTAACTACACCCAATGTTCAAGTACGATCATAGTGCCTCCTAGTTGTTGCTTTATAAGAGAAGATGGAGACTCAAATTCAAAATAAAAATTGCATAAAGTAAAAGAAAGGCCCTTCATGGAGGGAAGTAGGGATTTGTAGAGGTGCCAGAGCTCAAAGCGAAAATTGAGAGATAATTTTTTTTGAGAGACATACTTTTCCCACCAATGAAAATGACTTAGAGTTCCCAACACTTTCCATGCTAGATATATCATAGGCGGTTCCCAAACAGAAATTAAAGTTTATTCCTTTTTCCACCATACTTTCATTTTCCATGGCTAACCATATCGATGGGTGCCTTCCAAACCGACACCGTCCAAGAATTTATTATTTGACAACATAAAGTAAATTCATTTTTCATTTCGGTACTGGGCATCCCTAATACCTTTGTCTGACTCTCGTGCAATAACAAGTGAATAAACACTCATCGTGAGAATAACACATCTAGCATGGAAAATATTAGCCACCCCTCACCGCCTTATTAGCGGTACGAACACACAAAAGAGAAATTTATTTTAAATATTAGATATTGCACATACAAATTTTCTTGGAACGGAAAAAAAATACCTTATATAGGTTGGTATAGTGGACTCATATGGAAAAACTAGTTTAAAGGTTTTTGGATGCACAAGTAGTGATCATTAGTGCAAAATGAAGGCTAGCAAAGGATTGAGAAGCGACCAACAAAGAAACGAATAATCTCATAAGCGAGCATTAAGCATAATTAACACAGAATAATGCACCACAAGTAGGATATAATTTCATTGCATAATTACTGACTTTTGTGCTTGCATAGGGAATCACAAACCTTAATAACAATATTCTTACTAAAGCATAATTACTCATCAAGATGACTCACATATCACATCATCATATCTCAAAACTATTACTAAGAATCAAGTTTATTTTTTATAATGATCTTCACGAAAGTTTTAATTATATCCTTCTTGGATATCTATCACTTTGGAACTTATTTTCATATGTTGCGTTTGATAAGCTCAAACAAATATAAGTGAAGATCATGAGCATAAAATTTCTTTCTCTCAAATTAATTTAAGTGAAGCAAGAGAGAATTTCTTGAAATTTTTTACTAACTCTCAAATAAATCTAAGTGAAGCAAGAGAGAATTTCTTCAAAAATACTAAAGCACACTGTGCTCAAAAAGATATAAGTGAAGCACTAGAGCAAATCCATAGCTCATAAATATTTAACTGAAGCATAGAGAGCAATTCTAACAAGTCATGACATAATTTTGGATCTCTCAAATAGGTGTGTCCAGCAAGGGATCAAGACTTAAAATGCAAAATAAAACAAGCAAAGATCATATCATACAAGACACTCCATGCAAAACACATAGTATGTGACGAATAAAAATATAGCTTCGAGTAAAATACCGATGGTCGTTAGAAGAAGGAGGGGATGCCACTCGGGGCATCCTCAAGCTTAGCTTCTTGCTTCTCTTTGGACAATAGCTTGGGATGCCATGGGCATCCCCAAGCATAGACTCTTCTTACTCCTTATTCCTTCATCCATCGCAAGATAACCCAAAAACTTGAAAACTTCAATCACACAAAACTCAACAAAAGCCTTTGTGAGATCCATTAGTATAAGAAAACAAATCACTACTATAAGTGTTGTACCAAACCAATTCATATTTTGTTCTTACATTATATCTACTGTATTTCAAATTTTCTATGGCAAAAACTTATCAAAGAAAACCATAGAATCATCAAAACAAGCACACAACGCAAAGAAAGCAGAATCTGTCAAAAACAGAATAGTCTGTAGCAATCGGGCTATTTCGAATACTTCTGTAACTCCAAAAACTTTGAAAAATTAGGACATCCTGGGAATTTGTTTGTTAATCTACTGTGAAAGGAATTGGTATTTTATCACTCTCTGGTCAAAAATGAAAATTATTTCCACGAGCACAAAAGTTTCTATTTTTTCAGCAAGATCAAACAACTATCACCCAAGAAAATCCTAATGGCTTTACTTGGCACAAAAACTAATTAGAACACTAAAAACACAATCATAAAAATAGTATAATTGTGCTAACACTCAAAAACATGAAGCAAAAAGCAAAAATAAATTTCATTCATTGGGTTGCCTCCCAACAAGTGCTATAGTTTTACGCCCCTAGCTAGGCATAAAGTAAGGATCTAAGTTTTGGCATCCTTCTTCTTAATTCCCTTAGAGGTGTTTTCATCATGGTGTTTTGTAAAAACAACTTAAACCATATTATCCATAGAAACTTTAGCACTATTAAGTTGCCCATTATCATAACCGCGTTGATTTCCGGCAACAATCCAAGAGTAATGTTGATTAACATTATTAAAAACTTGTTGAATTACATCTAGAATGGGGACTTCCTTTTTAAGATTATCATCAAAGATTTTATTATCCCCAAGCAAATGTCTTAACACATAATCACTATTGTAAATAATTTCACCTATCACGGGTTTTTCACGATTCATACCATAAAAAACAAAGATTTCCCTAGCTTCTTGTATGATATAGTCAAACTCATTCATAAGAACGAGAGTGGCCAACCTTTTAGCCTTAGGATTATTTATAATGGGGAGCTCAAAAAATAATCTTTGCAAAGTAGAATTAGTACAGATAAATTTACTTTCAAGTTTCAGAACTAGTGCTGAAATAGCATCTGCATAGGACCTAGTAGTTCTAATTATAGGAGCATCATCAAGACTTAGATTTCCCACACAATTGAAAAATTCTTGGATATGTTCCTTTCCCATAATATTCCCTTGCCCCAAGATAAAAGTTTTAGCATCCGTATTGCCCGTACGTCCAATCTTAGGAGTTAAGCCATCATCTGTGGACGCCATACCGAAATCACTCACGATTGCAAGCAAAAGATAGATCTAACGAGAAAACGGCGAAAGAAAAAGAGGGCGAATAAAACGGCATTTTTTGTGAAGTGGGGGAGAGGAAAACGAGAGGCAAATGGCAAATAATGTAAATTGTGAGGAGATGAGATTTGTGATTAGGAACCTGGTATATGTTGAAGATCCTCCCCGGCAACGGTGCCAGAAATTCCTTTTGATGTGGCTTGAAGCTACGTTGGTATTTCCCCCAAGAGGAAGGGATGATGCAGCACAACGATGGTAGGTATTTCCCTCAACGATGAGACCAAGGTTATCGAACCAGTAGGAGAACCAAGCTACAACACGTAAGCGGCGCCTGCACACAAATAACAACTACTCGCAACCCGACGTATTAAAGGGGTTGTCAATCCCTTTCGGGCAACTGTGCCAGAATTGGCAAAACGAACGTGAATAAATTGTAGTAGATTGATAGATCAAACGCCAAATAAAATAAATGAGAATAAATTACAACAAGGTATTTTTGTATTTTTGGTTTAATAGATCTGAAAATAAAACGCAAATAAAATAGATCACGAAGGAAAAATATATTAAAGAAGACACCCGGGGGCCGTAGGTTTCACTAGTGGCTTCTCTCGACAAAAATAGCAAACGGTGGGTGAACAAATTACTGTTGGGAAATTGATAGAACTTCAAATAATCATGACGATATCCAGCAAATGATCATTATATAGGCATCAGGTCCAAGATTAGTAGACCGACTCCTGCCTGCATATACTACTATTACTCCACACATCGACCACTATCCAGCATGCATCTAGTGTATTATGTTCATGGGGAAACGGAGTAATGCAATAAGAACGATGACATGGTGTAGAAAAGATCTATTTATGTAGAAATAGACCCCATCGTTTTATCCTTAGTAGCAACGATACATACGTGTCGGTTCCCCTTCTGTCACTCGGATCAAGCACCGTAAGATTGAACCCACTACAAAGCACCTCTTCCCATTGCAAGATAAATAGATCAAGTTGGCCAAACAAAACCCAAATATCGGAGAATAAATACGAGGCTATAAGAAATCATTCATATAAGAGATCAAAGAAGATTCAAATAAATTTCTTGGATAAAGAGATAGATCTGATCATAACTCAAAGTTCATCCCATCCCAAAAAACACACCGCAAAAGAGTTACATCATATGGATCTCCAAGAGACCATTGTATTGATAGTCAAACGAGAGAGAGGAAGCCATATAGCTACTAACTACGGACCCGAAGGTTAACAAAGAACTACTCACGCATCATCGGAGAGGCACCAATGGAAGTGGTGAACCCCTCCGTGATGGTGTCTAGATTGGATCTGGTGGTTCTGGACTCTGCGGTGGCTGGAATTGATTTTTGTCGACTCCCCTAGGGTTTTTGGAATATTGGGGTATTTATAGAGCAGAGAGGCGGTTCAGGGGACACCCGAGGTGGGCACAACCCACCAGGGTGCACCTGGGCCTCCTGGAGCGCCCTAGTGGGTTGTGCTCCCCTCGGTGCACCCCCTAGGTGCTTCTTTGGCCCATTGGTTGTCTTCTGGCCGAAAAAAATCTCCAAAAAGTTTCGCTGTGTTTGGACTCCGTTTGGTATTGATTTTCTGTGATGTAAAAAACATGCAAAAAACAGCAACTGGCACTTGGCACTATGTCAATAGGTTAGTACCAAAAAATGATATAAAATGATTATAAAACATCCAAGACTGAAAATATAACAGCATGTAACAATCAAAAATTATAGAGACATTGGAGACGTATCAAGCTCCCGGTAGTCCGGTGATCGTGCTGCTGGACATGAGGAAGACAAATGGATCGACGGGCGACCATTTAGGCTAGGTATTATTATACCTGTGATGTTCAGGACTAGCACCGCTTAGTTGATTTGAATGTAATGAAATCCGTCATGTTTGTATGAAAATCCAGTATTTTATGAATTTTGTCATTGTTTATATGAAATATCGTTGTGTCTGCATGAATTTCGTCTAGTTGGTTGTGTTGCTGTCAGAATGTGTGGGCTACAGTTGTCGGCGTTCTGGGAACGGAGGTCCCCAGACTTGCCTGCCTGCAGCCTGCGGCGTGGCTCAAGTGGGGGCTCAGCGCGGCCCATCTTCATCAGCTGAAGCTCAAGACCCTCGCGAGGGGCCAAGCCTCGCGGGGCGGACGACGGAAAGCTTCCTCAGAGGCAGCCTCATCAGGCAGGCTCACGAGGAGGCGGAGAGATCAAGGCAGGGGTACCTCGCGAGGAGCCCATGACGCAAGCCATGACGATCGAGACCAGGCGGGTGCCGGCCAGCGCAGTGTCCTTGTTTCCCCTTTGGTGAAAAGGGGGCAAGCACAGGCCAAGGCATCGGGCAAAGGTTACCATTCGGTGCAACAAGACCAAGACCAACAAAGCAGCAAGAAGGAGGTCACCGTGGAGCCCAAGACGGCGTCATCACTAGAGCTTTTGGCAGCCGAAGACCACCTTTGGTCAGGATAACTTGTACTAGATGTTCCCCTTCAAAATGGCCAATTGTTGGCGCCCTTCCCGCTCATTATTTGGGGAGAGGCCCAGGGCCTCTATAAATAGAGCTAGCCACCACAGAAGGAAGGAGACACCGAGGGGGAATGAAAGAGAGACGGCTAGAGATCCGATAGAACCCTAGCAGAGAAAGAGAGAGAGGCGACTAAACTCATCCAAGCAGTTCATCGCACCAGCTCAAGAACACCTCTTGCGAGGCTGATCTTCCCTTGTACTGTTCATCATCAGCCCCTGAGGCAATCCACCACACCACACACTAGAGTAGGGTATTACACCACAACGGTGGCCCAAACCAGTATAAACCTCGTGTCCCTTGTGTTGTTCGTTGTTTCCAGCTTAGATCACGCGAGGAGATTGGACGTAGATCGGTAGGGGAGAGATCTCCGCGCGCACCCCAGTGTTCGAACCTCAAGGGTCTGCCGGAATCCGAAATCCGACATTTGGCGCGCCAGGTAGGGGTGCACCCGAGTTCTCCCTCCTGACGGCCCGCTCTCCCCCGACATCGCATCCCGCCCTCATGGCGGACAACGCGTCGCTCGCTCCAGCAACGGATGCCGACACTGGGGCCAGGGGGCTCCGGGCCTTGGCCCCCGCCTTGCGACAGGTGCAGTGGCCGTGCAAGTTCAAGCCCGAGATGCCGCTGCGCTACAACGGCGCGACAGACCCGGTGATTTTCCTGCTGGCGTACGAGGAGGCCGTACTCAGAGCCGGGGGCGACGACCGGGTGATGGCCAACTGGTTACCCATGGCCCTCACCGGCGTCCCACACGCGTGGCTGCTCCACCTGCCGACGGCTTCTGTCACCTCCTGGGAGGAGCTGTGCGGCCTCTTCCTCGCCCGTTTTGCCGCACTAGTGCCACCCGTCGTCGCGGCTCTCCTGGGTGGCTCCCAGGCATCGCCCTCGAGCCATCACGTCAAGCCATTCACCCGCCGGATCAGCACCACCTCCAAGCGCCGAGAAGCCCCCCCTCCCGGGCTGGGTGGCGACCGAGGCCGGTCTATCCTTCGACTCAGAGGACCACCCCTTCAACCCCATCGGCTCGGGCGCGCTCCCAATGTTGTGCACCCCCACCATCTGCCAAGTGGCCGTCACCAGGACCCTCATCGACGGTGGTGCCAGCCTCAATGTGCTCTCGGTGGAGGCCTTCAGCCTCCTCCACGTGCCGCTGGAGTGGCTCCAACCCAGCAGGCCTTTCTCGGGCGTCGGAGCCGGTTCCACCGCCTCCTTGGGACAGATCCGCCTCCCGGTGACCTTCGGCACCTGCGACAACTTCCGCACGGAGCTGATCGACTTCGACATCGCCCCCATTGGCCTCCCCTACAACGCCATCCTTGGCTACCCGGCCTTGGCTCGGTTCATGGCAGCAACTCGCCCGGCGTACAACCTCATGAAGATGCCTCGGAGCAGCGGCGTCCTCACCGTGTCAGGAGACACAAGGGATGCGCTGCAGGTGCTCCAGCTTGTTTTCAGGGCGGCCACGGTGGCACAGCCCACTAGCATCGACGCCCTTGAGCACAAGGGGCTGCGCCGGCTAAAAAGAAGCAGTTGTTCACCCAAGACAAGGCAGAAACCAAGCAGGTACCAGTCGACGAGGATGGGTCCACTGGCGCCACCTTCACCATAGGGGCCAACCTCGAGCCCGAGCAGGAGAAGGCCCTAGTGAGGTTCCTGTGTGCGAACAAGGAGGTGTTCGCGTGGGAACCTGATCAGTTAGCAGGGGTCCCAAGGGAAGTGATTGAGCATCACCTCAACGTGTGCCCCAATGTGCGCCCCGTGAAGCAGAAGGCAAGGCGACAGTCCACTGAGAAACAGGCTTTCATCGTTCAAGAGACCCGGAAGCTAGAGGCGGCAGGAGTTATCCACGAGGTCCGCTACCCTGATTGGCTGGCCAATCCGGTCGTTGTGCCAAAAAAGGGACGAAAGGAGCGCATGTGCATCGACTTCACCAACCTCAACAAGGCCTGCCCGCAGGATTCATTTCAGCTCCCCGCATTGACCAGATAGTCGACTCCACAGCAGAGTGTGACCTATTGTGCTTCCTAGATGCCTTCTCGGGCTATCACCAGATCAAGATGGCGGTAGAAGACATGGAAAAGACGGCTTTCCTGACCCCGTGTGGAGTGTAATGCTATACGTGCATGCCATTTGGGTTGCGCAACGCAGGCGCAACCTTTCAGCGGCTGATGCACATCGCCTTGGGCCAGCAGCTCAGGAGGAACGCTGAAGCTTATGTTGATGACATTGTGGTGAAGTCTCGTGAGGCAGGAACCCTGATACAGGACCTGGAGGAAACCTTTGCGAGCCTCAACGAAGTGGACATATGGCTCAACCCGGAGAAGTGCGTGTTTGGAGTCCCCTCGGGCAAGCTCCTGGGTTTCCTCGTGTCCCACAGAGGCATCGAGGCCAACCTAGAGAAGGTCAAGGCAGTCGAAAATATGAGCCCGCGAAGGACCCTCCGAGAAATGAAGAAGCTCACCGGGCGTGTAACTGCGCTGGGGCGCTTCATCTCCAAGCTGGGGGAATGAGCGTTGCCCTTCTTCAAGCTGATGAAGAAAAAGGGCCCCTTCGAATGGACTGAAGAGGCCGACAAGGCATTCCAAGACCTTAAGAGGTACCTTACCAGTCCACCGGTGATGGTAGCTCCACGTCCTCGAGAGCCCCTGGTGCTCTACCTTGCGGCCACCCCCTACTCCGCTAGCGCAGCCCTGGTGGCGGTCAGGGAGGAGCGCTGTGCCAAGGCCGCATCGACCGTCCGAACCGAAACAAAGCAGAGCCAGGAGGGCCTCGTGAAGGCTACAACTGCAGCCGGAAAGGAACAGCCGCAGCAGGAGAACACACCCGGAGCAGGAGAGGCCTCTTCAGGCGACCAAGCACTGGGAGCTCCGTCGTCTCAAGAGACGCCTCGGCCTCTAGAGGATGCAAGCTGCACCTGCACCCTCAACCTCGTCGAGCACCCAGTGTACTTCGTCAGCACGGTGCTACGGGACGCAAGGGCATGGTATCCCATGCCTCAAAAACTCCTCCTCGCGATACTAGTGGCCTCACGCAAGCTGTGCCACTACTTCCAAGGCCATCCCATCAAAGTCGTCTCAGCATACCCCTTGGAAAGAGTACTCAGGAGCCCCAACTCAGCTGGGAGGGTTGCTGAATGGAACATTGAACTGCAGGCATTTCAGCTGGAATTCAGTATGACCAGAGTCATCAAGGGAACCGCACTTGCGGATGTCGTGGCAGAATGGGCAGAAGCGCCGGGTCTCGAGGCAGGCGAAGACCGATCACTTTCCCCGGGAAGTGAAGCACCAGACGGCTGGGTCATGTACTTCGATGGGGCGTTCTCCCGACGCGGTGTGGGAGCTGGCACAGTGCTCATATCCCCTACTCAAGACAAACTCTACTACGCTGTACAACTCTGCTTCTAGCACAGAGAAAAGGTCTCCAACAACATAGCAGATTATGAAGGCCTAATAGCAGGCTTGAAGGCCGCAATTGCCTTAGGGGTGAAGCGCCTCATCATCAAGGGCGATTCGCAGCTCCTCGTCAACTTCTCCAACAAGATATACGAGCCAAAGGACGAGCACATGGAAGCCTACCTCGCTGAGGTTCACAAGATGGAGAAACAGTTCTGGGGGTTGGAGTTGCAGCATGTGCCTCGCGGCACCAATCAGGAGGCTGACCACATTGCCAAGAGGGCATCTAGGCTGCTGCCTCAGGAGCCTGGCGTCTTCGAGGAGCGGCTCTTCAAACCCTCGGCAGTGCTGTCACTATCGAGCACGGCGCAACCAAGGGAGGAGCTCCCTCAGCCACCTGCCTCAGGAGCCCCGGTATGCGGCCCAGCCTCAGGGGTATGCCTGCTCCTGGTGTTAGAGCCTCAGGAAGGGTGTTGGATCTCGAAGCTCAAGAACTACCTGATGCAAGGGACTCTGCCAGAGAATGAGGAGGAAGCAGAGCATGTGGCGCGGCAGGCCACGGCTTATTGCATCAAGCATGGAGAGCTCTACAGGAAGCGACCAAATGACGTGTCCCTACGTTGCATCTCCCGAGAGCAAGGGAAGGAGCTACTGGCGGACATACACGGCAGAGACTGCGGGCACCACTCGTCGTCACGAACCCTCGTCGGCAAGGCGTTCCGTAGTGGATTCTACTGGCCCACGGCGCTCAACGACACCGTTGAGCTGGTGAAGGCTTGCGAGGCCTGCCAGTTTCACGCTAAGCAGATCCATCAGCCTGCGGGGGGTCTACAGACTATACCCCTCTCATGGCCGTTTGCAGTTTCGGGGCTGGACATTCTGGGCCCGTTCCCTCAGGCGCCAGGGGGCTATCGCTACCTCTACGTCGCTGTAAACAAGTTCACCAAGTGGGCCGAGGCGGAAGCCGTCCGCACAATCCCGGCAGGCTCTGCGGTCAAATTCATCAGGGGCCTCGTGAGCCGATTTGGGGTGCCCAACCGCATCATCACCGACAACGGTTCACAGTTCACCAGTAATCTCTTCAAAACGTACTGTGCTAACCTTGGAACGCAGATATGCTACGCTTCGGTAGCACACCCCCGGAGCAACGGCCAGGACGAGCGAGCCAACGCGGAGGTCCTGAGGGGCCTCAAAGCCAGGACCTTCAAGAAGAAGCTGGAGGCCTATGGCAGGGGCTGGTACGACGAGCTCCAGTCCGTGCTGTGGTCAATCCGCACATCTGCGACCAAGCCGACTGGCGAGACCCCGTTCTTCCTCGTCTACGGAGCAGAGGCTGTTCTCCCTCACGAGGTCAGGCATCGCTCCGCACGGGTCCTGGTGTTCGACGAGACGCAGCAGGACGCCATGCGGGGGACGGATCTCGTGCTGGGGGAGGAACGCCGTCGAGAAGCCGCGCTGCGAGCGGCAAGGTATCAACAGGCGCTGCGACGATACCACTGCCGCAACATCCGCCCCAGAACTCTTGAGGTAGGGGATCTCGTGCTCAGACGGGTTCTCTCCAGGGAGGGGCTGCACAAGCTCTCTCCCATGTGGGAGGGCCCGTTCAAGGTTGTTCATGTTTCCAGGCCTGGCTCCGCGCGCTTGGAGACCACGGAGGGGGTACCCATCCAGAACGCGTGGAACATTCAACATCTCCGGAGGTTCTATCCCTGAGCGAGGCCTAGCGCCTAGGAAAGGCCCGGTGCCTATGAAGCTGCCGCGTTTTGGGAAAGGCTCGGTGCCTATGAAGAAGGCAAATGCCTGTGAAGCTGCCGTGTTTTGGGAAAGGCCCGATGCATGTGAAGAAGGCAAATGCCTGTGAAGCTGCCGCGTTTTGGGAAAGGCCCGGTGCCTGTGAAGAAGGCAAATGCCTGTGAAGCTGCCGCATTTTGGGAAAGGCCCGGTGCCTGTGAAGAAGGCAAATGCCTGTGAAGCTGCCGCGTTTCGGGAAAGGCCCGGTGCCTGTGAAGAAGGCCAATGCCTGTGAAGCTCGCCGCCCATGACACTCTCACGTAATAATGAGTTGGCCTGTACACGCCCCGGACTCTCTGGAGTGCCGCCCTCGGGCCTCGGGGGCTCCCGCCCACGCCCAGTGGCAGCATTTAGCTCCGCGCTGGTGAGAAGTCGAAGACTAGAATAGGTGCCGGGCGCGGCTTCCCATTTGCTTTCTGCAGTTGGCTTCTTTATTCCCGTTTAAAGTTTTATTGGAGTTGTTGACATTCCTGGCTTGTGGCTCTTTATCTTTTTTCATTCGCTTGCCTCGTTTTCTCTCGCACAAGTCTCACGAGGGAGGTTCGCGGGCGCCCTCACGAGTGTTTTCTGCCCCGATCATTTGGAGCTTTCCTTTCCGAGTCCTATGCGGGAGCACCCCTCCCAGTCCGTGCCCCACGGGCATCGCGACGTGAGTGCAGGACCTGGGCCGATCACCCCCGCAACCAGGACCGAAAGTTACCCCTCCTACTAATCCCCCGCAACCAAGACCAAGACCGAGCTAAAACAGTTCCCGCACGGAGCGGAAACACAGCGCAGAAGTAGCAGAAGCAGCACGGTGGTTAACAGCAGCAGTTCTAACACGACCCCGCGGGGCCTTATACTACCCTCTATTTCTGTGTAGGAATGGAAGGAAAACAAAATGGGCGTGATTCGTCCTACAACAACCCACAGCGAAGGTCCGAGCTGCTCCTGAGGCTCAGGCAGATCCCTCCTCTCGCTTCATCGGGGCGCGACGGCGGGCTGACCCGCTACCTTCACCTAGGCGGGCGTGACGGCGCGGGGGCTGGTCGCGGCCACCGCTGGAGGAGGTGCTGCCTGAGAGCGAGTCGCCGAAGCTCAGCGAACCCCGAGCAGCGTCGCCCATACGCCTATCGCCGTCTTCATCCTGGTCAGTACCGGGGCTGGCCAGGCGGCCGCGGTTGTCGTCTTTGGGGCAGCACCCAGCACGGCGACCGTCTTCCCCGAACACCCTCACGTAGAGGGTGGCGTCGCCATCGAACTTGAAGTGCAGGGTGCACCACCGGTCCAGGCCGCGTGCGCGGGAAAACGTTTGCCAGCCACGGGCCAGGGCTCCATTCCCAGAAACGGAGACTTCCAGCAAAGCCCAGAAGGCCCTGCTACAGCAGCCGTCCGCCCGGAGCCAGAAGCCGCACCGGGCGCTGGTTGGCAGTTCATCTACAAAGAAACGGGGGAGCTGGAGCCGGGTGCTGTTTTGGTCCGCCGACCACACGACGAACTCAGGCAGCACCTCCGCAGAGCGAAAGCGTGGCCTAGGGGGGCGCGCAGCCAAGGCATGCCCCCATCGGCAACCGGGCGCTCACCACCGCGCAGGGAACCATCTCCATGGCCGCGGGAGGCCACTACGGGGACCGTGGAATACTTGCGAGGGCGGCCTCGGTCGCGCTTGGTCGGGGGGAGTCAGGCCCTGCCTGGCGGGCCTTTCCTTTCTCCGCGACCGAGAATCTCTTTGGAGCCATGGGAACGACGAGTAGCCAAGAAGAAGGCAAGGAGCAGCAGGAAGGGACGGACTGAAGGGGCTCGCGCGGCCCCGTACTTATAGCCGGAGGAGGCCAATCGCCGAGCACCACGATCACAGGTAATCATGATCGACTTCTCTGCATGCAGGGACTTGACAAGTCATGCGGTCGCCGAGGCGTCATGGGGAAGCGCATATGCCCACGTCCAATCAATCGCCACGCGGCGCCCAAGGCCGCAGGCTGTTGGGGCCCGCGGCACTTCGCGCTTGCCCCTTCGCTTCCATGCTAGGACAAGCCCGGATTCGCCTTGGGCCCAGGGGCTACTGTCGGCGTTCTGGGAACGGGGGTCCACAGACTTGCCTGCCTGCGGCTTGCGGCGTGGCTCAAGTGGGGGCCCAGCGCGAACCATCTTCATCAGCTCAAGCTCAAGACCCTCGCGAGGGGCCAAGCCTTGCAGGGCGAACGACGGAAAGCTTCCTCAGAGGCAGCCTCATCAGGCAGGCTCGCAAGGAGGCGGAGAGATCAAGGCAGGGGTACCTCGCGAGGAGCCCGTGACACAAGCCATGACGATCGAGACCAGGCGGGCGCCAGGCGGGCGCCGGCCAGTGCAGTGTCCTTGTTTCCCCTATGTTGCAAAGGGGGCAAGCACAAGCCAAGGCATCGAGCAAAGGTGAAAGTGCGTTATATCGACTAGAGGGGGGGTGAATAGGAGATTTTTATGAAAGTCTTCAAAACATGGAAGTTATGAAGACAAACGATAGAAATAAACCTATTACCCTGCAGCGGAAGGTAGACTACACTAGGCAAGCCATAGTCAAGTATTCAATAGAGTGAAGGCACAATGACTAATAGCAGCAATGTAGTAAGGATCAGGTAGGAAGATATTGTGAAGCCACACAGAACACGCAGTCACTCAGTGAAGACAAAAGATAGTACGAACATACAATGACTTCACAAGGAGTAACAGTGAGTAAAGGGAAGGGGAGATGAAACCAGTGACTCGCTGAAGACAATGATTTGTTGGACCAGTTCCAGTTGCTGTGACAACTGTACGTCTGGTTAGGGCGGCTAGGTATTTAAACCTTAGGACACACAGTCCCGGACACCTAGTCCTGAACACACAGCTCAGGACACCCAGTCCTCACCGTATTCCCCTTGAGCTAAGGTCACACAGACCTCGCCCAATCACTCTGGTAAGTCTTCAAGGTAGACTCCCAAACCTTCACAGACTTCGTTCACCAGCAATCCACAATGTCTCTTGGATGCTCAGAATGCGACGCCTAACCGGTTGGAGGATGCACAGTCCTCAAGTGTAATAAGTCTTCAGATCACACAGACAAGAAAACTTAAGTGATGCCTAATTCTCTTTGGCTCTGGGTGGTTAGGGCTTTATCCTTGCAAGTAATTCTCTCTCAAAGGCTTCGAGGTGGGTTGCTCTCAAACGACAAAAGCCGTACTCTGAATCTGAGCAGCCAACAGTTTATGGTTGTAGGGGGTGGGCTATTTATAGCCACTTGGCAACCCGACCTGATTTGTCCAAAATGACCCTGGGTCACTAAGGAACTCACACGTGTTCCAACGGTCAGATTTCAAACTCACACGACAACTTTACTTGGGCTTCAAGCAAAGCTGACTTGCCCGACTCTGGACAAGATTCGCTCTCAAAGTCTTCACTCGAAGACATAGGTTTTGTTTAAGCATCACTTCAGTCATTCTAACTGGTTCTCTTGGACCCTACTTAACAGTACGGTGGTTCCTATGACTCAACACAGAAGAAAGAGAACTATGAAAGATCTAAGTCTTCGAGCTCCATAGGCTTCATGTGGTGTCTTCTCTTGTCATAGTCTTCAATGTGAATATCTTCATATACCACCTTTGACTTCAATGTCTTCATACATTTTTAGGGGTCATCTCTGGTAGGAAAACCGAATCAATGAGGGACCTCTACCTGTGTTATCCTGCAATTCTCACAAACACATTAGTCCCTCAACTAGGTTTGTCGTCAATACTCCAAAACCAACTAGGGGTGGCACTAGATGCACTTACAATCTCCCCCTTTTTGGTGATTGATGACAAACTAGTTGAAGTTTTCAACGGGGAATATAATCTGTGAAATTGTAAGGGATAAGGAATTGTCTTCATAAGTTGCAAGGGATCCCCCTGAAGATGTGCATATAAATAATTTGCTTTTGGAATGCAAATGCACATGGCAGGTTGTACTTGTGGAGATCCACTTCAACTTATGATGACAATCCACTATGCATGCGAAAGTATATGAAGATAATGACATGCATAATGGAAAATGGACGTCTGCCGAATGATCTAAGTGCGGAATTTATCGTCGCACATGCGGAACTTATCATCGCAACACAAGGTTGCAAATAAGTAGCAGACGAACATCGAGTTTAAGTGTTACAACTCAAAGAACCAAATGTAGCAAAACGAGAGTTGTAAGCACGAAGAAAAATATAAAGCACCCGCCCATATGGACCCGCTTGAAGACTATCAACCTCATATGCTTCTCCCCCTTTTGTCAGTAAGGACCAAAAAGGTTTGAAGACATAGAGCATCTACTCGTTCCCATGAGGAGTAGGTGAAGTAGCAGGGTCGTTGGTGGTTTTTGGCGGTGCTGAAGAGCTTGGAGCAGAGTTGAAGCGTGCTGAAGGAGGTGGCGGTGAAGTAGCATCGTCTTCATCCTCGATTACTCTGGCATTCACAGTTGCAGCAGAGGAAGAGAACTCAGAGTCTTCAAGGGATGGAGTTCATCGCAGCACTGCCCTTCGAGGAGGTGTGGAGTCAAACTTGAATCGCTCAGTGAAGCCATCCTCTTGAAGATCATCTTCAGAACACATCAGTGTTAGCCCTTTCCATGTGCGGCGAGAGGTTTCATGGGCAACAAAAGCATTCTTGGTGGCAAGATTGCGAATGCGATTAACATCCACCAAGAGGCTTTGCATCTGACGCTTCAGCCAGTCATGATGCCTATCCTGTTTCTGATGAAGAGCCACAAGAACCTCTCGGTCGTTGAGAACACGAGTGCGCTTCTTGGGTCGTGGAGCAGTTGTACTGTCAGTGGCTTCAGTGAGAGCAGGATGCGGTGCACGTGTAGTGCTAGCCAAAGGATACACAGGAGTTACAGCTTCAACGCCTTCAACGTTCTGAGTGAAACTTTGATGCTCTGCATTCTGAAGACTGAGAGGTTCCTTGGCAGGCTCATGATAGATGGCTTCAATAGACATATCCACATCAGGAAAAAAGATCCGATGGTTGCGGGCCGAGGGCTCATATGAGATAGCGGAGTGAAGTTTGATCAGTCGCATCACCCAAGGGGCATAGAACTTCAAACCAAACAGATCAGAGCCAGATGCAGCAAGTTGGCGAATGAAGAAATCCTGTGTATTGAGCATTTTCCATGAAGAATGTAGAAGACCAAAGTCTTCATTGCACCTTCCAGCTTGGCATGGGGAGAATGTCCTTTGATTGGCCAGAGAGTTCGCCTTATGATGTGATAAATGGTTCTTGGCAGATACTCAAGGTCTTCAATGAAGAACTCCGTGGGATAAGCAGCATCTTGGGGCAATGGCTTCATCATACTGAGCATCTGACTCATATTAGGTTCAGTCTTCTAAAAGATGCTCTCAATAGCTTCACTATGAAGCTGACAGCCATGCTCGTAGAGATCGCCAGGAGTGGGCAAACCAGTGAGCTCAATGATGTCAAAGGCTTTGGCTTCGTGATGAACATTTCCTGTCATCCACTCCAGGACCCAAGTCTTCGGATCTCTGCTAAACCCGCGGATGTGAAGTGTGGCATAGAATTGGAGCAGCAACTCTTCATTCCAATGCTCTTGGTCAGTGACGAACGACAGCAGTCCAACCTCTTTGAAGCAATCCAGAGCTTCTTCTAGACAGGGCAGACCAACTATTGCTTCAATGTCAAGGCGCTTGTGTGGGAAGATGCGACCTTGGTTGTAAAGAACGCATGAGTAATAGCTTCGCTGCGGATAACTCCAGAACCGATCAGATGATATTCTTTCCCTGGAGTAGGGGTTCCTGGAGCTGTTGAAGAATGTGTTGTCTGCTCTGAAGCCATTGATATTGAAGGATCCAGGTGCTGATGCAGGACCTGGGAACCTTGGCAATCTTGGGATTGGCTTCTGTACCTGAGGCCTGTGCTCAACATGATAGTCGAACTGGGGACCGGTAGCAGACTCAGAAACAGAAGTGGCGGGATCAGTGGCTTCGCTGACTTCTGGTGCTTTTGTTGGTGAGGGCTCCACATTAGCTTCAGCCATGACAGCGTCAGTGGCTTCAGTGGTGTTGGTGGTGGCAGCCGCAAGATTTTCAATCACGTTCTCCTCGAGAACTGCTTCTTGGTGGGACAGGGGAGTAGCAGCTTGTGGTACTTCTTCTTCATCGGTTGATGCAGCCGGAATGTCTTCAGGCGTTTTAGCTTCAGACGCAGAGACTTGAGGCCTTGGACCTTTGCGAAGCCTGCGCAATGCGGGCGACGCCTGTGCAGTTTGTGTTGGCTGGGCCTTAGAGTCTTCTTCCTCTTGTGGGCGATCCGCCCACGAAGCATCCTGTGCTATTGGTGTCAGTGGACGACCAATGCTGATGAGTTCACTGTGCGTGAGCACAGGCGATGATACCTGTTGGTGCTCTAGCTGAGGAAGGGCTGCATCATCTTCAACATGGTCATGGTGACCAATGTCCTCAGCAGCGAGGGGATCAGCTGCTGGAAAGTCTTCAGCTTCATGAGCCTCTGTGAAAGCAGGCTCATGGACAGTCAGTTGACGTTCTTGTGGATCGGCGTCGGGGTGAACCATGGAAATGGGTTCAACAATCAAGGGCTCTGTGGGAGCAGCCCGTTCCTTCTTGGTCATTCTTTTCTTCTTGGCGGGGGCAGTAGCAGAGGCTTCAGGATGTTTTCTCTTCCTTGCTTCAGCCTCAGCAGTCCTGGTCTTCTTCAGTTCTGAAGCGGCCTTTGGCTTCGGGCCAGTCATGCTAGTTGGGAAGACAAGGGGATCTGCCTCCTGCCTTGGTGCTTCAGGTTCAGCCATAGTGGGCTTCTTCTGCTTCTTGGCAGCCATCCTGGGGTCGATGCCAGGACGCCCAAGGGCCTTGCGCTTCTCAGCCTCATTGTAGGCTTGCACACACCTATCAGCCAAGACCTTCATGCGCTCACGAGAACGCTGAGCTTCTGCACGTTTCTTTAGAAAGGCTTCCTTGAGCTCGTGTAGCATAATCTTGAAATTCTTCACGTCTTGCACGCTGAGCTTGGCCATATGCTTCTTGAACTGAGATTTCTCAAAGTCAATCTTCTGCTTCAGTTCAACAATGCGCTGGGCGATAGCTAACTCTGAAGCAATGGCGCCATGGAAGGCGACACTGAGGCCAATGGGTAGTTGGAGATCGTTGAAGCTGATGTTTGGCGTGTCAAACCATTCATCAATGAAGTTGTGGATGATTGTTATATCAAAGAGAGGCAGATCATTGAAGATTTCTGCTTCTTCTTTGCTCTTGATGAGTTGCTCAAGAGCGTCATCTGCAAGATCTTCATCACTTGGCAGAGGCATCTTGACCTTCTGGGGCTTGGAGATGCGTGATAAATCTTCAGACTGCACACTGTCTTCAGGAGGTGCAGTTGCCAGTGTCTTCGCTCGTGAGATTTTTGGTGAAGGGGCAGACTTTGAAGCTTTAGGCTTCTTCAACTTCTTTGGCTTCGGCGCTGCAGGCGCTTCATCTGATTCAGCATCAGCTGCAGGCTCATTCACTCCAGTCCCTTGAACCAAGATATGGGTGATGAGGCCTTCAAGGTTGTAGAAAGGACCGACGACATTGGGTTCTGCATCTCGTGTGCCATCAGCCCTTGGAGCTGAGGGACCAGGGTTGAAGTCTAGTCCCAATGTCTTCTTGTTTTGCTTCGCTGAGTTCTGGGAAAACTGGAAGTTGCGCTTGAACAGAATGTCGTCACGACACCATAGTAGTGACGATGGGTGTGCATCAGCAGGCTGTGGCCCACGGACCATGCAGGGATAGAAGCCTTGTTCAATGGCTTCATCTCTGGACCTGGGTTGAAGATTCTTGTATAGGATGTCTCCCCACGGTCTCTTGATGGCATTTTTCTCAGAATATTCCTGGGTTACAAATCGGTATTTGAACCATTGTTCTGCCCAATATCTTCGAATCCATTGGATTCGGGTCTTGCGCTGATTGTAATCCTCTTCAGGATCTGTCTTGTACAGTTCTGAGAGGTCAACTGGCAGATCTCTAGATGTTTCTCCACGACGCTTTCTGCGACCCTTCCTTGCTGATTTCTCTGAAGCCATGAACTTTAAACTGAAAGGCTTCAACATGTTCAAAGGCTTCAAAGATTTTCGCTTGCTGGACAAACAGGAACATGCTTCGGGAGAATTTATATGATGCTGTAAGAATTCTGCAAATGAATGCAGACTATGAGAACCAAGGGATTCTCCCACGGACATGTACCTGTGACAGCATTAAGGTGCGAGGGAAGGGGAAGAGGTCATATGCATTCTCAAAAGATTTTGAATATAAATCAGTTTAGAAGACATTGACCTCATCGTGCGAAGACATTCACTCATAGATAAGGAGTTGGTTCCAGATTTGTACGAATCTAGAGATCAGTACAAGTGAGGAATCTAACTACTTTGTGAAGCATAGGTGAATATACTAGGCATGTTATGAGATGCAGTATGAGAGAGATCTAACTTGTGTGAATAGAAACTGCTTGTGGTAGAAAGTGACAAAGCCATAGGATCAACGGTGCCGTAAAAAGGAAGTTTTATTTACCACACTAAGAACTGCTAGACGGAGTGGAAGATGAGGCCGAGCAGTTCGATCTTCCGTGCCCTAACTTGGCGACGGAGGACACCTACGGCGACGGCGGAGAGGACGATGTCCGCGGTCGGCGTGAAGACGGCGTCGGAGAGGTTGCGGCAGCGAAGCGCTTCGTCGCCGGCGTCGTCGAGGGCTAGCGGTGGCGCTAGCGTTCGTGCGAGAGTGGAAGAAGAGATAATGACCGCCGTGAAGTGTGTATTTATAGGTACAGGGGTGGCACTGCGTTATTACACAGGTGCCCCTGGTGATTCGCATCTGAGGAACATGTGGCCATCATGCAGAATTTTGGGGTTTGTTCCATGTCCCACGCACGCCTGGATTGTCGGGTGGTCGTTCCTACTTCTCCGAGTTTCATGTGGAGGAATGAGCATTGAAAGTGGACTTAAGGTTTGTCTTTGTATCTTCTGCTGACAAGGATGCAGAGAAGACATTCGATAGTTTCAATAGAATGCATATGATTTGGAGAGATAGAGTTTGAGATAGATAGCATAGAGAGGTTAGGGTCCGATCACATTCACTTAGTTCAAAAGATTCAACAAGAAGATATAGCTATAAGTGAATGCTGTAGAGGACAGAACACTAGTATATATATATAATCAACATAGTGAAGATAATCATGAAGACAAGTTGAGATTGAAGCCAAACCAAATGTGAAGACATAGCAAGGTAACGCCATGAGTGAAACACTTCAAAATAGAACATTTGGTGGTGGCGTTACCCACTGTATAGGAAGTATTAGACCCAGACATGGCGCACAATTATCGTGGCGCTCCGAAGTCAAATTCCACTTTAATGTATTCACACTTAGAATGTATGTCTTCATTGATTGAAGATATACTTTACTTCGTGTGTTGCACATCTAAGTCATCAATATGCATAAGGGTTAGGATGTGTGCCTGATCACAGGACATTTGAGGATTCCAGGATATTTAGCTCACACCGTAACTTGCAAAATCTCTTCTCATCCAAGGGCTTGGTGAAGATATCTGCCAATTGCTCTTCAGTGTTGACGTGTATGATATCAATATCTTCCTTCACAACATGATCTCTGAGAAAGTGATGACGAATTTCAATGTGCTTTGTCTTCGAGTGCTGAACTGGGTTGTTGGCAATCTTGATGGCGCTTTCATTGTCGCAGTAGAGTGGCACTTGCTTCAGATGAATGCCATAGTCCTTGAGCGTTTGCTTCATCCACAGAAGCTGAGCGCAGCAAGATCCAGCAGCAATGTATTCAGATTCAGCAGTGGAGAGAGATACACAGTTCTGCTTCTTTGAAGACCAACATACAAGTGATCGTCCCAGAAAGTGACATGTGCCTGATGTAGACTTGCGATCAACTTTGTCACCAGCGTAATCAGCATTCGAGAATCCAACCAGATCAAACTCTGAGCCCTTTGGATACCATAATCCTAGAGATGGGGTGTGAGCCAAATATCGAAGAATTCGCTTCACAGCTAAGTGATGCGACTCCTTTGGTGCCGCTTGGAATCGAGCACACATGCAAACACTAAGCATAATATCTGGCCTAGATGCACATAGATAAAGTAAAGAACCAATCATGGAGCGGTATACCTTTTGATCGAACTCTTTACCATTGTCGTCAGGACCCAGATGATGCTTGGCTGGCATTGGCGTCGTGAAGCCTTTGCAGTCTTGCATACCGAACTTCTTCAGGCAATCTTTGAGATACTTCTCTTGAGATATGAAGATGCCGTTGCGTTGCTGTCGTATTTGAAGACCGAGAAAGAACTTCAGCTCTCCCATCATAGACATTTGATATTGCTCTTGCATCATATATCCAAACTCTTCACTATACTTCTGATTGGTGCAGCCGAAGATAATGTCATCCACATATATTTGGCACACAAACAGTTCACCATCATATGTCTTCGTGAAGAGAGTGGGGTCGAGAGAACCAGGTATGAAGCCTTTGCTCTTCAGGAAGTATTTGAGTGTGTCATACCAGGCCCGAGGGGCTTGTTTGAGGCCATACAGTGCCTTGTTGAGCTTGTATACCATGTCAGGATGTTTTGGATCTTCAAAGCCAGGAGGTTGTGCAACATACACTTCTTCTTCAATCTTGCCATTGAGGAAGGCGCTCTTCACATCCATTTGATAAAGAAGTATGTTGTGATGATTTGCATAGGCCAGCAGTATGCGTATGGCTTCAAGTCTAGCCACAGGAGCAAATGTTTCATCGAAGTCAATGCCTTCCACTTGAGTATATCCTTGAGCAACGAGATGAGCTTTGTTTCTGACAACTTGACCATGCTCATCTTGCTTGTTGCGGTATATCCATTTGGTGCCTATTATGTTGTGCTTTCGAGGATCGGGACGCTTGACCAGTTCCCATACATTATTCAGCTCAAACTGTTGAAGCTCGTCTTGCATAGCTTGAATCCATTCAGGTTCCATGAAGGCTTCTTCAACTTTCTTGGGTTCTGTTATTGAGACGAATGCGAAGTGCCCACATAAATTTGCTAGCTGAGTTGCCCTTGAACGAGTGAGTGGAACGGGTGCATTGATGCTATCAATTATTCTTTCAATCTGCACTTCATTGGCAATGCGAGGATGTACAGGGCGAGGATTTTGCTCTTGCTGATCATTGTCGTTGTTAGAAGGAATGTCTTCAGGATGAGCATTGTCTTCAGGTTGATCAGGTGCTGAGATGATAAGTTCTTCTTTAGGATGAGCTTCAAAAGGTATAATTTCTCCAGTTCCCATTAGCTTGATTGATTCACTGGATGGAACTTCATCTAGCACAATTGGCAGGTGCTCTCTTTGTGAACCGTTGGTCTCATCGAACCGCACATCCACTATTTCAACCACTTTGTAATGAAAGAGATTGAAGACTCTGTAGCAGTGCGAATCCTTTCCATATCCAAGCATAAAACCCTCATGTGCTTTTGGTGCAAACTTTGAGGTGTGATGTGGGTCCTTGATCCAGCACCTGGCGCCAAATACTCTGAAGTAACTGACATTTGGCTTCTTGCCAGTAAGGAGCTCATAAGATGTCTTGTTCAGAAGCTTGTGAAGATAAACACGATTGATTGTATGGCATGCAGTATCAATGGCTTCAGGACAGAATTTTCTTGGAGTCTTGTATTTATCTAGCATCGTTCTGGCCATCTCAATGAGTGTTCTGTTCTTGCGTTCAACGACCCCATTCTGCTGTGGTGTGTACGGGGCTGAGAATTCATGTGTGATGCCCAAAGTATCAAGATATGTATCAAGGCCAGTGTTCTTGAATTCAGTGCCATTATCACTTATGATATGCTTTATCTTGGCGCCATAGTTGTTCATTGCTCGATTGGCGAAGCGTCTGAAGACATCCTGCACTTCAGTGTTGTAAAGGATTATGTGCACCCAAGTACATCTAGAATAATCATCAACAATGACAAAGCCATAGAGACAAGCAGTAGTAGTAAGAGTTGAGTAATGAGTGGGACTGAAAAGATCCATGTGAAGCAGTTCGAAGGGTCGAGTAGTAGTCATGATTGTCTTTGAGGGATGTTTGGCCCTCGTCATCTTTCCTGCCTCACAGGCACCGCATAAGTGATCTTTCTTGAACTTGACGCCCTCAATGCCTATGACATGCTTCTTCTTTGCCAGGGTGTGGAGGTTCCTCATGCCGGCATGCCCAAGCCTCCGATGCCAGAGCCAGCATTCTGAAGCTTTTGCTAGAAGACATACGGCAAGTTGTGGTCCTGCTGAGAAATCTACCACGTACAAATCATCTTTTCGATACCCTTCAAATACTAGAGACTTGTTAGATTCCATTAGAACAGGGCAACGATATTTTACAAATATTACGATCATGTTTAAATCGCAAAGCATTGAGACAGACATTAAGTTGAAGCCAAGGGACTCAACAAGCATGACTTTATCCATGTGTTGATCCCTTGAGATTGCAACTCTACCTAGACCCAATACCTTACTTTTACCAGCGTCAGCAAATGTGATGTGGCTCTTGTCGGATGGACGTAAGGTTGAGTCCATAAGAAGGCTTCTTTTGCCAGTCATGTGATTCGTACACCCACTATCAATAATCCATTCTGAAGACATTGGTGTCGTACCCTACAGTGCAGTTAGGGGGATAGGCTTCACAAAGAGAATTGTGAAGCAAAAACATTTGACGAACCAGTGGGTTATGAAAGCTTAGATCCAAATTAGGACTAATAGGGAGAGTAGCAAGCGATTCAGGAACGAAGTACATAGTAAGACCATTCGGGCATTTGATCTTGCGCCCTACAAGATGTTTAAGGTCCCCAGCAATAGCGTCAGACGATTTTGGTTTTCTGCTGGAGACCTTTCACTGCAAAAGAGAGTTAAGCTTTCTTAGCCACCCACATCTTCAAGGGTGGCTTTGAAGCAATAAGTCTAAGTGCAGCATCTGAGAACTTTGGCTTTGGAGCCCTAGCAAACAGTCTTGCAGGCGGACAATAGTACTCATAAGAATAAGCAGAATAGTTCTTGGTCTTATGAACATGGCGGTTTGATGAACCGCTCTCATATTCATATGCTTGAGTATTGTTTCCCTGCAAAACATTTGCGTTAGTGCGACTCAGGTGAGTCCTCTGTCTGTATGAAGCCTTTGGACCGTATGAAGCCTTTGGTCTGAGGTTTGTCTTCTTCACGTGAGGTGTCATGATGACATTCACAGGAAGATTCTCCAGACACCTTTTAGGAACCCAGATCTTCTTCATAGGCGGACCATTCCTGCAGTTAGTACCAATGTACCTGGCAAACACTTCACCATTCTGATTCTTAAACAGTTTATAGTTTGCATCAAAGGATTCATCAATGATAATGGGTTTAGCACAAGTGAAGCCAGATAGATTGGATGGATCTGCTGAAGGTTCCTTTGCAGCAACCCACGTGGTTTTGGGGTACTGCTCAGGTTTCCAGTAAGAGCCATCAGCATTCATTTTCCTTACGAACCCAACACCCTCTTTCCTCGGGTTTCGGTTCAGAATCTGCTTTTTGAGGATATCACATAGTGTCTGATGCCCTTTAAGACTTTTGTACATCCCTGTTTCAAGCAATGTCTTCAACCTAGCATTCTCATCAGCAATAGCAGTGGTATCCTCAGCAGAGGGGTTAGTTACCACATCAACAGTTGAAGATATTGCAACATTAGTAGCAGTAGAACATTCAGCAACAGAAGTAGCATTGTCACACTCAATGCATTTAAGACATGGTGGTTCAAATCCTTCCTGAGCGGAACTGATCTGTTCGGCGCGAAGTGACTCATTTTCCTTTTGAAGATCTTCATGAGTCGCTCTCAATTTTTCAAGATCTTGCTTCCTTTGAAGATAATCATAGGAGAGCTTTTCATGAGTTGTTGAGAGCGTTTCATGACGACTTTCAAGTTCCTCATACTTAACGTGAAGATTTTTTATGTCTTCAATTAAGGACTCAGATCGAGTCATTTCAGCACCCAACAGATCATCGCTTTTGTCTAACAGTTTTTGAATATGTTCCATGGCTTTCTGTTGTTTAGTTGCAATTTTAGCAAGTGTTTTGTAGCTGGGTCTTGAACCACAATCAGAGTCATCGTCACTAGATGTTTGATAGTGGGTAGTGCGTGTGTTTACCTTGGCACCGCATGCCATGAAGCAGTAGGTAGGAGCAGAGTAGTCCTTCTCATTTGCATCGGTGTTGGTGATGAAGTCATTGTCTTCAGTGTTGAAGATGGACTTGGCAACGTATACTGTAGCCAGACTTGCAACGCCTGAATCGGACTCCTCCTCAGACTCCACCTCCGCCTCCTCAGAAGCGGATTCCTCCTCTGAATCCATTTCCTTGCCAACAAACGCACGTGCCTTGCCAGATGAGCTCTTCTTGTGTGATGAAGACTTTGAGGAAGACTTGGAAGAAGACTTTGAGTATTTCTTCTTCTTCTTGTCGTCAGAGTCATATTCTTTGCTCTTCTTCTTTTTGTTCTCATTGTCCTACTGTGGACACTCAGAGATGAAGTGGTCAGGTTTCTTGCACTTGTGACATGTTTTCTTCTTGTAGTCGTGAGCAGAAGCTTCATCATTCCTTGAGCTTGATCGGGAAGAATTTCTGAAACCTTTCTTCTTGGTGAATTTCTGGAACTTCTTCACAAGCATAGCAAGTTCCCTTCCAATGTCTTCAGGATCATCCGAACTACTATAAAATTCTTCTTCAGATGAGGAGACAGCTTTTGCCTTCAAGGCACGAGTTCATCCATAGTTTGGACCGTAGATATCTCTTTTCTCAGAAAGATGAAACTCATGTGTGTTGAGCCTCTCAAGTATGTCAGACGGATCGAGTGTCTTGAAATCAGGACGTTCTTGAATCATCAGGGCTAGGGTGTCAAACGAACTATCAAGTGATCTCAGTAGTGTCTTGTCGACTTCATGTTTGGTGATATCAGTAGCGCCGAGGGCTTGAAGCTCATTTGTGATGTCAGTGAGTCGGTCAAATGTGAGCTGGACATTCTCATTGTCATTTCGCTTGAAGCGGTTGTGAAGGACACTGATTCTCTGATCTCTCTAGGTTGAGACGCCTTCATTGACCTTGGAGAGCCAGTCCCAGACCAGCTTAGATGTTTCCAAAGCACTCACACGGCCATACTGTCCTTTGGTCAGATGACCACAGATGATATTCTTGGCAGTAGAGTCCAGTTGAACGAACTTCTTGACATCAGCAGTAGTGACACCTTCTCCAGCCTTGGGAACACCGTTCTTGACGACATACCATAGGTCGACGTCAATGGCTTCAAGATGCATGCGCATCTTATTCTTCCAGTAGGGATATTCAGTTCCATCGAAGACGGGGCACGCAACGGAGACTTTAATTATCCCTGCAGTCGACATAGCTAAAACTCCAGGTGGTTAAACCGAATCACACAGAACAAGGGAGCACCTCGCTTTGATACCAATTGAAAGTGCGTTATATCGACTAGAGGGGGGTGAATAGGCGATTTTTATGAAAGTCTTCAAAACATGGAAGTTATGAAGACAAACGATAGAAATAAACCTATTACCCTGCAGCGGAAGGTAGACTACACTAGGCAAGCCATAGTCAAGTATTCAATAGAGTGAAGGCACAATGACTAATAGCAGCAATGTAGTAAGGATCAGGTAGGAAGATATTGTGAAGCCACACAGAACACGTAGTCACTCAGTGAAGACAAAAGATAGTACGAACATACAATGACTTCACAAGGAGTAACAGTTAGTAAAGGGAAGGGGAGATGAAACCAGTGACTCGCTGAAGACAATGATTTGTTGGACCAGTTCCAGTTGCTGTGACAACTGTACGTCTGGTTAGGGCGGCAGGTATTTAAACCTTAGGACACACAGTCCCGGACACCCAGTCCTGAACACACAGCTCAGGACACCCAGTCCTCACCGTATTCCCCTTGAGCTAAGGTCACACAGACCTCGCCCAATCACTCTGGTAAGTCTTCAAGGTAGACTCCCAAACCTTCACAGACTTCGTTCACCGGCAATCCACAATGTCTCTTGGATGCTCAGAACGCGACGCCTAACCGGCTGGAGGATGCACAGTCCTCAAGTGTAATAAGTCTTCAGATCACACAGACAAGAAAACTTAAGTGATGCCTAATTCTCTTTGGCTCTGGGTGGTTAGGGCTTTATCCTCGCAAGGAATTCTCTCTCAAAGGCTTCGAGGTGGGTTGCTCTCAAATGACAAAAGCCGTACTCTAAATCTGAGCAGCCAACAGTTTATGGTTGTAGGGGGTGGGCTATTTATAACCACTTGGCAACCCGACCTAATTTGTCCGAAATGACCCTAGGTCACTAAGGAACTGACACGTGTTCCAACGGTCAGATTTCAAACTCACACGGCAACTTTACTTGGGCTTCAAGCAAAGCTGACTTTCCCGACTCTGGACAAGATTCGCTCTCAAAGTCTTCACTCGAAGACATAGGTTTTGTTTAAGCATCACTTCAGTCATTCTGACTGGTTCTCTTGGACCCCACTTAATAGTACGGTGGTTCCTATGACTCAACACAGAAGAAAGAGAACTACGAAAGATCTAAGTCTTCGAGCTCCATAGGCTTCATGTGGTGTCTTCTCTTGTCATAGTCTTCAATGTGAATATCTTCATATACCACCTTTGACTTCAATGTCTTCATACATTTTTAGAGGTCATCTCTGGTAGGAAAACCGAATCAATGAGGGACCTCTACCTATGTTATCCTGCAATTCTCACAAACACATTAGTCCCTCAACTAGGTTTGTCGTCAATACTCCAAAACCAACTAGGGGTGGCACTAGATGCACTTACAAAAGGTTACCATTCCGGTGCAACAAGACTAAGACCAACAGAGTGGCAAGACGGAGGTCACCGTGGAGCCCAAGACGGCGTCATCACCAGAGCTTTTGGCAGCCGAAGACCACCTTTGGTCAGGATAACTTGTACTAGATGTTCCCCTTCAAAATGGCCAATTGTTGGCGCCCTTCCCTCTCATTATTTGGGGAGAGGCCCATGGCCTCTATAAATAGAGCTAGCCACCACAGAAGGAAGGAGACACCGAGGGGGAATGAAAGAGACGGCTAGAGATCTGATAGAACCCTAGCAGAGAAAGAGAGAGAGGCGACTGAACTCATCCAAGCAGTTCATCGCACCAGCTCAAGAACACATCTTGCGAGGCTGTTCTTCCCTTGTACTGTTCATCATCAGCCCCCGAGGCAATCCACCACACCACACACTGGAGTAGGGTATTACACCACAATGGTGGCCCGAACTAGTATAAACCTCGTGCCCCTTGTGTTGTTTGTTGTTTCCAGCTTAGATCATGCGAGGAGATTGGACGTAGATCGGTAGGGGAGAGATGTCCGCGCGCACCCCAGTGTTCGAACCTTAAGGGTCTGCCAGAACCCGAAATCCGACAACGGTTGGATGGCGTAATTTGTGGGTCGTCGGTCGGTCTGCGGCCGACTCGGGCGGCGTGGTGGGACAAAAAAAGCACAGCTCGTGTGAGCTCGTCTCCAATGCGTGCGCTGGAGGATGCAGGAGCATCCGAGCTCTTCCTCGTTCATTGGTGGCAAAGGCACGGATGGACAAAAGGGTCACCAATATTTTGGCTACCCCGGGCAAGATCCAGACAGCCCCTCCCAGCCCCACCCCTCCTAGAACATTCAAATCCCTCGTTCGCCATGAAATTTTGTCATGTGTTGTTTTCATGGACTAGCAAGATGCATGTGCATTGCATGGAACATCAAGATGCATTTCTTTACAAAACACCTGTTGTGATTGACCCATGCAGGTGTCTTGAGAATTTTGTCGAAAAACTTGTGGTCGGACTGGTATCTTGAGAATTTTGTTGTAATCCCATGTGCAAAAACTAATGATATCTTGAGAATTTTGTCGAAAAAATGGTATCTTGAGAATTTCATCGAAAAATGATATCTCGAGAAAGATGATATATAAGGTGAGGAGCAGTGGGGCGTGGTTGTCACTAGTGGTCGGACTGGGCGGGGGCATGGGGATGGATGACGCCGGGAGGCGGCAGCGGCCACCATGCTAGATTGTTCCAGAGACTTCCTTTTTTAATTGGTCAACAATGAGGTTGTGGGAGATAAGGATGAACGAGGCAAGGCCTTATCTGTAAATGTGGAGAGAGCTGCGGGTATCTTTTTTAAAATTGTCATAGTTTGCTTTCTATCCGCCAGATATAGATCAGACGATCTATATTTCAAGATGGCAGGCACACCATCATCACCAACTCAGTTTTTTATAAGAGTAAAGATATTTTGCCGTGTGAAAACAAATTTAAATATGAATGAATAATTGGTGTCAGTGGTCTTCTGCTGGGAGCCCAGGACACAGTTGGATGGCCTCATAGTAGTAGTGTAGAGTACTACTAGTACTACTAGATAGTGAGTGCTTACTACTATATCTACATAGTAATTGCAACACATGCATGTGTTAGCAGTATAATGACCACGTATGGATTTGATGGTAAGATTTGTGTAAGTTGGATGTCATATTATTGCTCTAACATGTGGTCAAAGTTAGCCTCCAAAATGCATTTTATACCCTATATGGATTGAGGGAGTACATGCATTGCCGAGGTTTCTCTTAATCCTTGCGTGCAACGTTTTTATTGAAGCTTGAAATGTGAACATGTGAATGGGAGGGACTACTACAACCCTTCCAAAAGAACTGTAGTACTAATGGTATCGTACTCCCTCCGTTCACCATCTCACATGCTCAGTTTTTTCATTTGATAAGAGGCAAACCATGTGGGGCCTACCTTAGAGGCAAGGCTCTATACACTAGAGATGCTCTGTACGTATTATTTTTGATGTGTCCTGTCAACTCGCAGAACGAGGAGAAACTTGCTTAGTACGTCGTCTCCCCCGCCCACGGGTGCGGTGGCTCGCAGAGTCACATGGCGAGGAGAAGCTTGCTTACTACACCTACACCCGCTCCCTGGCCCACGCGCGCGGTGGCTCGCAGGAGGAGGGGAAAAGTTGACTACTACCTTTGTTTACTCCTCGTCCCTACCTTGGTTAGAGAGATTATCATATTGTTTGAAATATGTCTTTTAGTAGTAGGAGTAGTACAGTGGTACATAGGAGTAGTACTACAACAATTTCCTTGGAGTCAATGATGCAGCAAGCTACCCTAGGCTATGTTACTACTCCCTCTTTTCAGGTTTATGGTTCAATTTCAAAATCACTCCAACCAAGGTAGACGGTGAGTGGTGGAATTAATTTCGTAGTTTGCATAGGTAATTAGTACACTCTTTTTCTCAAGGAGTTATGTTTACCGATGCATTAATTACAACGAATGCATGCATGACCACTAAATTTCCATGAACTTCTACATGCATTGGTAAGTTTTCTCTTGATACTGCTTGCATCGGGTGATTTAATGCACCTCGAAATCCAAACATGTGATGGTACTAGTAGTAGCATTGAGACTTATAAAACAGAAAAATGAATCTTTTAGATGAGCCCTATAAACGGGAAAGGAGGGAGTAGTAAGTAGAACTACCTCCATGGTGGGTACATACTCCATAAAATCAGATTTTCCCAAAACTAAGTCGGTCATCCTTTATTTTCTTGTTTCCCTTCCTGCCTCGTTGCCTCGAACAAACTACGCCAAACTCCCCTGCCTGCCGCGTGGGAAAAGACCCGCCCTCGCCTTTTTTAGTCTGGGGTTGTACTGATGGATCTTGCGAACAGCAAAAACCAAGCCGTGTCTAGTACTCCTCCGTCGATGCTTGCTTTCATGAATTCTGTACTTCCTCTCGACAACATGTGGTACATATAGAAACCGGGTCGACGTGTCATGCACCAAATAAAAGTGCAGAACAGCAGGGTCGACGTGTCATGCACCGCAGCAAGGAAGTGCAACCTTATTATGCGTAAAATAATGATTCCTCCACCTGACAGCAAGGACCCACCGGACGGGCCATCGTATTTCATGAAAAAACGTTTCTCCCCCAACTGCTAGGACCCACCAGCTACATCTTCGCACGCAAGGAAGTGCCTCCTTGTCCTCCCTGACAGTCGGGACCCACCTGGTCGAAGCGTACGTAGTGTTGTCACTCTGTTCGCGAACGTGTACGTACATACTGGTCGATCGGTGGCCGAGTAAGGAAGGGAACGTGTTGTAGTAGAGGCGCGGACGTAGCATGTACACGTATGTATAGCCAGGGTGCAAGAAAGTAAATACGGCCACATACGTACAAACGGGGTGGGGTCTCAAACGCCTACTCGCGCATACGTACGGCCAGGGCTCGTGTATATGGCTGGGTCCGAACGGAGAAACTGCGTCGTCGTGTTCATCGGGAGGCATCGGAATGTGTCATGTTCAACGGGAGCCAACCGGCTTGGACGGAACAGCCGAAACGAGACCTGGCGTACCGCAGAACGGAGGAAACTGCATTGTGTTTGACCGCCTATGGTCGAAATGGGATCCTATTCAGTGGGAGGGGTGTGGCATACTGCAAAACGGAGGAAATGGACTTCTCTTCGATCTCCTACGGTCAAAACGGGGTCCTGTTGATCGGGAGGGGTGTGGCATACCGCAAAACAAAGGAAATGGACTTCTCTTCGACCTCCTACCATCGAAACAGGGGCCCTGCTCATCGGGAGGGGTGTGGCGTACCGCAAAACGGGACTCCACGTGCTACTGTTCATCCACCATCTACTGCCTCGCTCCAGCCTCCATGGGCTACTGTTCATCCACCGTGGACCTCCTCCATCCTCCACCTGCGACTGTTCATCCACAGCTTCTTCCTCCTGCCTCCACCAGCAACTGTTCATCCACGGGCTCCTGTTCATCCAGCCTCCACCGCTCCTGCACCGGCTATTGTCAACCAGCCCTCTCCACGGGGTCCTGTTCAACCACCCCTCCACGGGCTATTGTTCATCTCGCCCTCGACCAGCTACTGTTCAACCAGCCCTCCACGGGGTCCTGTTCATCCAGCCCTCCACGGGTCCTATTCATCCACCCCCAACCAGCTCGATCGGGGTCTTGTTCATCTAGCGGCAACGGCCTCTACAACCACGGGGTCCTATTCATCCAACCCCCATCGGGAGCTATTCATCCAACCCCCAACAACGCTCACTGTTCATCAAGAGGCAGCAGGTTCGATCAGCTTCAATTAGCATCAGTAGCGAAGGAATCGGTCGATCGGGTTCAGTTAACAGCCAAATCGATCGATCGCTCGGGTTTAGTAACGCATAGTCTGTAGTGCAATCGCTGGGGTTCAATAGGCGAACGCCTTGCTCGGGTTCAGTTAGAGCCCAACGCCTCGCACCCATGCGTGTACATGTATAAAAGAAACACATATGGCTCGGCCCCGACCACCCACCGTAACCGGGAACTCCCCGATATTTTCCTCACCCTCACTTCTACCATGGGTTTTCCGTCATGGACGACCCAAAGATGTCATGCAGCTGCGTCTCCGGCCCGCCTAGGAAGAAAAGCCCATTATCTGTCATGATTTTTTGTCAGAGAAGTAGGAGCCCACCACATCTATAAAGATACCAGGTTTTGTCACAACTATCGTCATAGAAGTTTCATAAGCATGATAGGAAAAAATTCGTTCGGCCCAAAATGTCACGGATGTGTCTTTTTTTGTAGTGAACCACCGATGCAACATTGAACAAGTGCACATCGCGCACCCTACCGTAGGCGAGTCGATGGTGAGGCATCGCCAGAAAAGGAAGGGCAAAGGGGTAGCCGAAGAACAGGAAGTCCACCATCTCAAGCACGGCATCAGCAAGGGCAGGTCGCACCAGGGGAATCCACAATTTTCTCGCGAAGCAGGACATCCCAAGTATGCACCCGCGCCATGGACAATAGCCAGGCGAAGAACTTCACATGAGACGGAGCGACATAGCTCCATAGAAAGCCCTAAGAAGGCAAAGCGACCCCTCCAAACCGCAACAGTCCATATGCCCTGCGGGAGGAGAACACCCCATCAGGAGCATTGCAGAGCGTGACCTGTCATACATCCTCCACGTCGGACATGGGACAGTCGTGCATCAGCTCGAGAACCACCTCCGGCTCACGGGAGGCCAGGCGGGTCAGGCGAGGGACGAGCAGCGCCTACAGACCCACTGTCCGGACTTGCAGCACCATAGCCTCAGGGTGATTTGCACGCTAGAACAAGGCGGGGAAGGCGCAAACCAAAGGGCCAAGAGGCAGCCAATAATCATGCTATAATGAGGTATTCGCGCTGGAGCCCATCGAGACCCGCGTGATCCCCGGGTACAGGGGAGGAGGGCCTTCAACCCTCATGAGCGGATGCCACGAGGAGTTGAGGCACCGGCGGCCAGTGTGAGTCCCCGGCTAGATCGCCCCAAATCCACCCATACCACCTAGAGGGGGTGTAGCCTGCAGTCAATGAAGCATTTTTAGCAAGAGGCAGTCATTCTACGTGGCCAGATCATGCACGCCCGGGCCTCCTTCCGCCCTAGAGCGGCAAAACCGACCCCAAGCAATGAGACACTACGCCCCTGAAGCCCTACCTGCCACATTCCACAGAAACGCCCGCCGACGAGTATCCTGGTCTGTTACCAACTTCGAAGGCAACTTTATGGCAGACATGGCATAGAATGGGATTGCATCGAGGACGGTGTTGATCAGCACCAGCCTGTTGGGGAACGTTGCAGAAAACAAAAAATTTCCTACGGTTTCACCAAGATCCATCTATGAGTTCATTTAGCAACGAGTGATCGGATGTATCTACGTACCTTTGTAGATTGCGAGCGGAAGCGTTCAAAGAACGGGGATGAGGTAGTCGAACACGACGTGATCCAAATCAGCGGAGATCCTAGCACCGAACGGACGGCACCTCTGCGTTCAACACACGTACGGTCAGCGTAACGTATCCTTCTTCTTGATCCAGCCAGAGAGGTTGAGGAAGATGGCTCCAGCAGCAGCACGACGGCGTGGTGGTGATGGAGCTGCAGTACTCCGTCAGGGCTTCGCCAAGCGCTATGGAGGAGGAGGAGGTGTTGGAGAGGGAGAAGTAGGCAACCAAAGGCATGGATGAAAAGCCCTCCTTCCCCCACTATATATAGGAGGGCCAAGGGGGGGGCGCCGGCCCTAGGAGATCCAATCTCCTAGGGGGGTGCGACCAAGGGGGAGGAATCCTTCCTCCCCAAGGCACCTAGGAGGTGCCTTCCCCTCCTAGGACTCTTCCTCCTTGAAACCCTAGGCGCATGGGCCTCTTGGAGCTGGTTCCCTTGGCCCATGTAGGCCAAGGCGCACCCCCTACAGCCCATGTGGCCCCCCGGGACAGGTGGCCCCCACCCGGTGGACCCCCGAGACCCCTCCGGTGGTCCCGGTACAATACCGATGACCCCGAAACTTGTCCCGATGGCCGAAACAGGACTTCCCATATATAAATCTTTACCTCCGGACCATTCTGGAACTCCTCGTGACGTCCGGGATCTCATCCGGGACTCCGAACAACATTCGGGTTACTGCATATACATATCCCTACAACCCTAGCCTCACCGAACCTTAAGTGTGTAGACCCTACGGGTTCGGGAGACATGCAGACATGACCGAGACGACTCTCCGGTCAATAACCAACAGCGGGATCTGGATACCCATGTTGGCTCCCACATGCTCCACGATGATCTCATCGGATGAACCACGATGTCGAGGATTCAAGCAACCCCGTATGCAATTCCCTTTGTCAATCAATATGTTACTTGCCCGAGATTCGATCGTCGGTATCCCAATACCTCGTTCAATCTCGTTACCGGCAAGTCACTTTACTCGTACCGTAATGCATGATCCCGTGACCAGACACTTGGTCACTTTGAGCTCATTATGATGATGCATTACCGAGTGGGCCCAGTGATACCTCTCCGTCATACGGAGTGACAAATCCCCAGTCTTGATCCGTGTCAACCCAACAGACACTTTCGGAGATACCCGTAGTCTACCTTTATAGTCACCCAGTTACGTTGTGACGTTTGGTATACCCAAAGCACTCCTACGGTATCCGGGAGTTACACGATGTCATGGTCTAAGGAAAAGATACTTTGACATTGGAAAAACCTAGCAAACGAACTATACGATCTTATGCTATGTTTAGGATTGGGTCTTGTCCATCACATCATTCTCCTAATGATGTGATCTCGTTATCAATGACATCCAATGTCCATAGTCAGGAAACCATGACCATCTGTTGATCAACGAGCTAGTCAACTAGAGGCTTACTAGGGACATGTTGGTGTCTATTATTCACACATGTATTACGATTTCCGGATAATACAATTATAGCATGAATAAAGACAATTATCATGAACAAGGAAATATAATAATAATGCTTTTATTATTGCCTCTAGGGCATATTTCCAACAGTCTCCCACTTGCACTAGAGTCAATAATCTAGTTACATTGTGATGAATCGAACACCCATGGAATTCTGGTGTTGATCATGTTTTGCTCTAGGGAGAGGTTTAGTCAATGGATCCGCTACATTCAGGTCCGTATGTACTTTACAAATCTCTATGTCTCCATCTTGAAAATTTTCACGAATGGAGTTGAAGCGACGCTTGATGTGCCTTGTCTTCTTGTGAAACCTGGGCTCCTTGGCAAGAGCAATAGCTCCAGTGTTGTCACAGAAGAGCTTGATCGGCCCCGACGCATTGGGTATGACTCCTAGGTCGGTGATGAACTCCTTCACCCATATTGCTTCATGTGCTACCTCCGAGGCTGCCATGTACTCCGCTTCACATGTAGATCCCGCCACGACGCTCTGCTTACAACTGCACCAGCTTACTGCCCCACCATTCAAAATATACACGTATCCGGTCTATGACTTAGAGTCATCCAGATCTGTGTCGAAGCTAGCGTCGACGTAACCCTTTACGACGAGCTCTTCGTCACCTCCATAAACGAGAAACATTTCCTTAGTCCTTTTCAGGTACTTCAGGATATTCTTGACCACTGTCCAGTGTTCCTTGCCGGGATTACTTTGGTACCTTCCTACCAAAATTACAGCAAGGTTTACATCAGGTCTGGTACACAGCATGGCATACATAATAGAACCTATGGCTGAGGCATAGGGGATGACACTCATCTCTTCTATATCTTCTGCCGTGGTCGGACATTGAGCTGAGCTCAATTTCACACCTTGCAGCACAGGCAAGAACCCCTTCTTAGACTGATCCATATTGAACTTCTTCAATATCTTATCAAGGTATGTGCTTTGTGAAAGACCTATGAGGTGTCTCGATCTATCTCTATAGATCTTGATTCCTAATATATAAGCAGCTTCTCCAAGGTCCTTCATTGAAAAACTCTTATTCAAGTAGGCCTTAATGCTGTCCAAGAGTTCTATATCATTTCCCATCAAAAGTATGTCATCTACATATAATACGAGAAATGCTACAGAGCTCCCACTCACTTTCTTGTAAACGCAGGCTTCTCCATAAGTCTGCGTAAACCCAAACGCTTTGATCATCTCATCAAAGCAAATGTTCCAACTCCGAGATGCTTGCACCAGCCCATAAATCTAGCGTTGGAGCTTGCATACCTTGTCAGCATTCTTAGGATCGACAAAACCTTCCGGCTGCATCATATACAATTCTTCCTTAAGGAAACCATTAAGGAATGCCGTTTTGACGTCCATTTGCCATATTTCATAATCATAGAATGCGGCAATTGCTAACATGATTCGGACGGACTTTAGCTTCGCTACCGGTGAGAAAGTCTCATCGTAGTCAACCCCTTGAACTTGTCGATAACCCTTAGCGACAAGCCGAGCTTTATAGATGGTCACATTACCATCCGCGTCTGTCTTCTTCTTAAAGATCCATTTATTTTCTATGGCTCGCCGCTCAACGGGCAAGTCAGTCAAAGTCCATACTTCGTTTTCATACATGGATCCTATCTCGGATTTCATGGCTTCTAGCCATTTGTCGGAATCCGGGCCCGCCATCGCTTCTTCATAGTTCGAAGGTTCACCGTTGCCTAACAACATGATTTCCAAGACAGGGTTGCTGTACCACTCTAGTGCGGAACGTGTCCTTGTGGACCTTCGAATTTCAGTAGGAGCTTGATCAGAAGTATCTTGATCATCATCAATAACTTCCTCTCTAGTAGGTGCAGGCACCTCAAGAACATTTTCTTGAGTTGTGCCATTTTCCGGTTCAAGAGGTAACACTTCATCAAGTTCTACTTTCCTCCCACTTACTTCTTTCGAGAGAAACTCTTTCTCTAGAAAGAATCCATTCTTGGCAACAAAGATCTTGCCTTCGGATCTGAGGTAGAAGGTATACCCAACAGTTTCTTTAGGGTATCCTATGAAGACACATTTTTCCGACTTGGGTTCGAGCTTTTCAGGTTGAAGTTTCTTGACATAAGCATCGCATCCCCAAACTTTTAGAAACGACAGCTTAGGTTTCTTCCCAAACCATAATTCAAATGGTGTCGTCTCAACGGATTTCGACGGAGCCCTATTTAAAGTGAATGCGGCAGTCTCTAAAGCATAGCCCCAAAAAGATAGCGGTAAATCGGTAAGAGACATCATAGATCGTACCATATCTAATACAGTGCGATTACGACGTTCGGACACACCATTACGCTGAGGTGTTCCAGGCGGCGTGAGTTGTGAAACTATTCCACATTTTCTTAAGTGTGTGCCAAATTCGTGACTCAAGTATTCTCCTCCACGATCTGATCGTAGAAACTTGATTTTCCTGTCACATTGATTCTCAACCTCACTCTGAAATTCCTTGAACTTTTCAAAGGTTTCAGACTTGTGTTTCATTAAGTAGAAATACCCATATCTACTTAAATCATCAGTGAGGGTGAGAACATAACGATAGCCACCGCGAGCCTCAACACTCATTGGACCGCACACATCAGTATGTATGATTTCCAATAAGCTGGTTGCTCGCTCCATTGTTCCTGAGAACAGAGTCTTGGTCATCTTACCCATGAGGCATGGTTCGCATGTGTCAAATGATTCGTAATCAAGAGACTCTAAAAGTCCATCTGCATGGAGCTTCTTCATGCGTTTGACACCAATGTGACCAAGGCGGCAGTGCCACAAGTATGTGGGACTATCATTATCAACTTTACATCTTTTGGTACTCACACTATGAATATGTGTAGCATTACGCTCGAGATTCATTAAGAATAAACCATTCACCATAGTAGCATGACCATAAAACATATCTCTCATATAAATAGAACAACCATTATTCTCGGATTTAAATGTGTAGCCATCTCGAATTAAATGAGATCCCGATACAATGTTCATGCTCAAAGCTGGCACTAAATAACAATTATTAAGGTTTAAAACTAATCCCGAAGGTAAATGTAGAGGTAGCGTGCCGACGGCGATCACATTGACCTTGGAACCATTCCCGACGCGCATCGTCACCTCGTCCTTTGCCAGTCTCCGCTTATTCCGCAGCCCCTGCTTTGAGTTACAAATGTGAGCAACTGCACCGGTATCAAATACCCAGGAGCTACTACGGGTACTAGTAAGGTACACATCAATTACATGTATATCATATATACCTTTTGTTTTGCCGGCCTTCTTGTCCGCTAAGTATTTGGGGCAGTTCCGCTTCCAGTGACCACTTCCCTTGCAATAAAAGCACTCAGTCTCGGGCTTGGGTCCATTCTTTGGCTTCTTCCCAGCAGCTTTCTTGCCGGGTGCGGCAACTCCTTTGCCGTCCTTCTTGAACTTCTTTTTACCCTTGCCCTTCTTGAACTTAGTGGTTTTATTGACCATCAACACTTGATGTTCCTTCTTGACTTCTACCTCTGCTGATTTCAGCATAGCAAATACTTCAGGAATGGTCTTTTCCATCCCCTGCATATTGAAGTTCATCACAAAGCTCTTGTAGCTCGGTGGAAGCGACTGAAGGATTCTGTCAATGACCGCGTCATCCGGGAGATTAACTCCCAGCTGAGTCAAGCGGTTATGTAACCCAGACATAGTGAGTATGTGCTCACTGACAGAGCTATTTTCCTCCATCTTACAGCTGAAGAATTTGTCGGAGACTTCATATCTCTCGACCCGGGCATGAGCTTGGAAAACCATTTTCAGCTCTTCGAACATCTCATATGCTCCATGTCTCTCAAAACGCTTTTGGAGCCCCGGCTCTAGGCTGTAAAGCATGCCGCACTGAACGAGGGAGTAGTCATCGGTACGTGCCTGCCAAGCATTCATAACGTCTTGTTCTGCAGGGAGAACAGGTGCGTCACCCAGCGGTGCTTGTAGGACATAATCTTTCTTGGCAGCTATGAGGATGATCCTCAGGTTCCGGACCCAGTCCGTATAGTTGCTGCCATCGTCTTTCAGCTTGGTTTTCTCTAGGAACGCGTTGAAGTTGAGGACTACGTTGGCCATTTGATCTACAAGACATATTGTAAAGATTTTAGACTAAGTTCATGATAATTAAGTTCATCTAATCAAATTATACAATGAACTCCCACTTAGATAGACATCCCTCTTCTAGTCATCTAAGTATAACATGATCCGAGTCAACTAGGCCGTGTCCGATCATCACATGAGACGGACTAGTCAATGTCGGTGAACATCTTCATGTTGATCGTATCTTCTATACGACTCATGCTCGACCTTTCTGTCTTCTGTGTTCCGAGGCCATGTCTATACACATGCTAGGCTCGTCAAGTCAACCTAAGTGTTTGCATGTGTAAATCTGTCTTACACCCGTTGTATGTGAACGTTTTGAATCAAACACCCGATCATCACGTGGTGCATTGAAACAACGAACTGTCGCAATGGTGCACAGTTAGGGGGAACACCTTCTTGAAATTATTATGAGGGATCATCTTATTTACTACCGTCGTTCTAAGTAAACAAGATGCAAAACATGATAAACATCAAATGCAATCAAATAATAATAGTGACATGATATGGCCAATATCACATAGCTCATTTGATCTCCATCTTGGGGCTCCATGATCATCTTGTCACCAGCTTGACACCATGATCTCCATCATCATGATCCCCATCATCGTGTCTTCATGAAGTTGCTCGCCAACTATTACTTCTACTACTATGGCTAACTCGTTTAGCAATAAAGTAAAGTAATTTACATGGCGTTTCTCAATGACACGCAGGTCATACAAAAAATAAAGACAACTCCTATGGCTCCTGCCGGTTGTCATACTCATCGACATGCAAGTCGTGATTCCTATTACAATAGCATGAACATCTCATACATCACATATAGATCATTCATCATTCATCACAACTTTGGCCATATCATATCACAAAGCACTTGCTGCAAAAACAAGTTAGACGTCCTCTAATTGTTGTTGCAAGTTTTACGTGGCTGAAGTAGGGTCTAGCAAGAACGTTTTCTTTCCTACGTGAAAGCCACAACGTGATTTGTCAACTTCTATTTACCCTTCATAAGGACCCTTTTCATCGAATCCGCTCCAACTAAAATAGGAGAGACAGACACCCGCCAGCCACCTTATGCAACTAGTGCATGTTAGTCGGTGGAACCGGTCTCACGTAAGCGTACGTGTAAGGTTGGTCCGGGCCGCTTCATCCCACAATACCGTTGAAGCAAGATAAGACTAGTAGCGGCAAGAAAGTTGACAACATGTACGCCCACAACAAATTGTGTTCTACTCGCACAAGAAGAACTACGCATAGACCTAGCTCATGATGCCACTGTTGGGGAACGTTGCAGAAAACAAAATTTTCCTACGGTTTCACCAAGATCCATCTATGAGTTCATCTAGCAACGAGTGATCGGATGTATCTACATACCTTTGTAGATCGCGAGCGGAAGCGTTCAAAGAACGGGGATGAGGTAGTCGAACACGACGTGATCCAAATCACCGGAGATCCTAGCACCGAACGGACGGCACCTCCGCGTTCAACACACGTACGGTCAGCGTAATGTCTCCTTCTTCTTGATCCAGCAAGAGGGAAGAAGAGGTTGAGGAAGATGGCTCCAGCAGCAGCACGACGGCGTGGTGGTGATGGAGCTGCAGTACTCCATAAGGGCTTCGCCAAGCGCTATGGAGGAGGAGGAGGTGTTGGAGAGGGAGAAGTAGGCAACCAAAGGCGTGGATGAAAAGCCCTCCTTCCCCCACTATATATAGGAGGGCCAAGGGGGGCGCCGGCCCTAGGAGATCCAATCTCCTAGGGGGTGCGGCTAAGGGGGAGGAATCCTTCCTCCCCAAGGCACCTAGGAGGTGCCTTCCCCTCCTAGGATTCTTCCTCCTTGAAACCCTAGGCGCATGGGCCTCTTGGGGCTGGTGCCCTTGGCCCATGTAGGCCAAGGCGCACCCCCTACAGCCCATGTGGCCCCCCGGGACAGGTGGCCCCCACCCGGTGGACCCCCGAGACCCCTCCGGTGGTCCCGGTACAATACCGATGACCCCGAAACTTGTCCCGATGGCCGAAACAGGACTTCCCATATATAAATCTTTACCTCCGGACCATTCCGGAACTCCTCGTGACGTCCAGGATCTCATCCGGGACTCCGAACAACATTCGGGTTATTGCATATACATATCCCTACAACCCTAGCGTCACCGAACCTTAAGTGTGTAGACCCTACGGGTTCAGGAGACATGCAGACATGACCGAGACGACTCTCTGGTCAATAACCAACAGCGGGATCTGGATACCCATGTTGGCTCCCACATGCTCCACGATGATCTCATCGGATGAACCACGATGTCGAGGATTCAAGCAACCCCGTATGCAATTCCCTTTGTCAATCAATATGTTACTTGCCCGAGATTCGATCGTCGGTATCCCAATACCTCGTTCAATCTCGTTACTGGCAAGTCACTTTACTCGTACCGTAATGCATGATCCCGTGACCATACACTTGGTCACTTTGAGCTCATAATGATGATGCATTACCGAGTGGGCCCAGTGATACCTCTCCGTCATACGGAGTGACAAATCCCAGTCTTGATCCGTGTCAACCCAACAGACACTTTCGGAGATACCCGTAGTCTACCTTTATAGTCACCCAGTTACGTTGTGACGTTTGGTATACCCAAAGCACTCCTACGGTATCCGGGAGTTACACGATGTCATGGTCTAAGGAAAAGATACTTTGACATTGGAAAAGCCTAGCAAACGAACTATACGATCTTATGCTATGTTTAGGATTGGGTCTTGTCCATCACATCATTCTCCTAATGATGTGATCTCGTTATCAATGACATCCAATGTCCATAGTCAGGAAACCATGACCATATGTTGATCAATGAGCTAGTCAACTAGAGGCTTACTAGGGACATGTTGGTGTCTATTATTCACACATGTATTACAATTTCTGGATAATACAATTATAGCATGAATAAAGACAATTATCATGAACAAGGAAATATAATAATAATCCTGTATTATTGCCTCTAGGGCATATTTCCAACATGGCCGCCTCGCGGGCGAGAGGAGGTGAGCTCACCACCCGGCCAGGTAGCGGTCAACCTTGGCAATCATCGGAGCAAAGTCCTTGAGCTTGAGCTTATCACAAGACAGCGGGAGCCCAAGGTAATTCTGAGGAAAGCTCCCCACGCCGCCACCACCTCGACCGTCACCCCAGCGGTGACATGGATCCAAACAAGGGTGTTCTTGTGGAAGTTGGTGACGAGCCCGGTGGCTGCGGCGAACAGGTCTAGGACGACCCGGAGGCGCACGACAGCCATGGGGTCGGCCCGCATGATGATGAGAGTGTCGTCGGCATACTAGAGCATGACCGACGATGCCCCTTCTAGGATAGGGTGTGACAGGGGCCCATCTTGACAGATCATGCATTAGAGGACATCCTCCACCAGGAGGAAAAAGTAAGGCGAGCTCGGGTCGCCTTGCCGAAGCCCACCCTGCACATCAAAGCACCTCCCCGGCACGCCATTGAGGAGGACAGAAGATCATGAGGATCAGAAGATGAGGTCCATCCAATTACACCATAGTGCCGGGAACCCGCGAGCCAGCATGATCCTCTGGAGACTGGACCAGTTGATGGAGTCGAATGTTTTTGCAAAGTCGAGTTTGAAGATGAGGGTTGGCGTAGACCGGGCGAGGCAGCACTGGACGAGCTCGGCCGCGTAGGTGAAGTTCTTGGAGATACTCCATCTGGCCAGGAAGCCGGAGTAGTTCTCGTTAATAAGGCCGACAATTTTTTTCTACAGCCTCGTTGTAAGCCCTTGGTAGAGAATTTTGATGTCCCCATACTGTAAGGAAACCTGGTGGAAGTCGCTGTGTGCAAGCAAAAGGATGATGTAGGCCCGGTTGATTCCATCAAGCCGCACGGTCAGGTCATGTAGGTCGTCGAATAAAGCCTGGATGGGCAGCTCGACCGCAGTCCATGAGGCCTGATAGAACACGTTGCCCAAGACGTCTAGGCCAGGGGCACTAGCCCGGTCTAGTTGGTCCATCGTTGCCTTAATCTTCACCCTATAGAAAGGGCCACGAGCTGCGCCCCATCAACCCTTGGGGCGTTGGAGTAAAGGGTGTCAAGGTCGAACCCCCAGGTGACACAGCTCAGGCGGCCCAGGAGGTCGGCGTAGAAGGAGCGGAGAGCCTCGGCCTTGGCGTTTTGCGCGATGAGCTCCATGCCATCAACAAAGAGGGAATGGATCGCATTCCCTGTCAGCGCTATGAAGCCAAGGTGTGGAAATACTGAGTGTTCTTATCACCGAACCTCACCGCATTGCACTTGTTGCACTGCCCCCAGTAGACACATTGGCGCCAAACCAAGGACGCGAGGCACAGGCGAGCGTCCACCCGAAGGATGGCCTCTTCTGGAGACAAAGAGCGACAATCCTCAAGGAAGTCAAACAGGTCAATCACAAACTTCAGATCATTATCAACAATAGGAACTAATTTGTGTTGTCATTTCCAAACCTTGGAAGCAAACCTGATTGCTTTCTTCCTAGAAGCCAAACTACCATCAGCGCATCACGAGCCGAGCGCATGATTCTAGAAGGGGAGGACTAAAGGAAGGAATAGAAGGTCAAGGAGCCAGGCACACTCGAAAAAGAAGCGGGAGGAAGTAGGGATGGTCATCGAGGCCGGAACCAGGAGGCGGAAATGATCAGAGGTAGAACGCGGATGAGAGGAGAGGGAGGAGTCGGGAAAGAGGGAATCCCACGCCATGTTGAAAAATGCCCGATCCAGGTGAGCCAGTGTGTGTGGGGGTGCGCTTGTTCGACCATGTGAAGAGGCGATCTGAGAGGGGCAACTCGAACTAGGATAGGGAGTTGATGAATGAACTAAACACCACCGCATGGGAGGCGTCGAAGTTAGGGTTGTTCTTCTCGTGGGGGAATCGAATGAGGTTGAAGTCGCCGAGCATAATCCAAGCAACTGAGATCGAAGCAGCGACTGAAGTCATATCAGCGACGAACGCCGCCATGAGAGAGTGGTCAGAAGGGGCATATACGTTCAAGAAAAAAAAGGTGAGGGGGGAGGTGGTTGAGGCAAGAGTGACCGTGAGCGAGAAGTCAGAAGAGGAGGACGAAACCATGGAGAAGAGGGTCGGATCCCAAGGGGGGAGGAGTGATACATCTGCAACGTATCTATAATTTTTAATTGTTCCATGTTGTTATATTATCATTCTTGGATGTTTTACAATCATTTTATGGCAATTTTATATCATTTTTGGGGACTAACCTACTGACATAGTGCCCAGTGCTAGTTCCTATTTTTTCCTTGTTTTTTACTTCGAAGAAAATCAATACGAAATGGAGTCCAAACGCAGTGAAACTTTTTGGAGAATTTTTCTGGACCAGAAAGAACACGATGGACCAAAGAACTATCGGAGGGGGCTCTAAGGGGAGCACAACCCACCTGGGCGCGCCTAGGGGCCTAGGTGTGCCTTGGTGGGTTGTGCCCACCTCGGCCGCCTCTCGCACCGCCTCTTCGCTCTATAAATACCTCAAAAATCCAAAAAAAATTGGGGAGTCGACAAAACACAATTCCAGCCGCCGCAAGTTCCAGAACCACCAGATCCAATCTAGACACCATCACTGAGGAGTTCATCATTCTCATTGGTGCCTCTCCGATGATGCGTGAGTATTTCATTGTGGACCTGCGGGTCCGTAGTTAGTAGCTAGATGGCTCCCTCTCTCTCTTTTGAATCTCAATACAATGGTCTATTGGAGATCTATTTGATGTAACTCTTTTGCGGTGTGTTTGTTGGTATCTGATGGACTTTAAGTTTATGATCAGATCTATTTTATCCATGAAAGTTATTTGAGTCTTCGTTTGTTCTCTTATATGCATGATTACTTATTGCCTCATATTTCTTCTTCGAATCTTAGGTTTAGTTAGGCAGACTAGATCGATTTTTCTTGCCATGGAAAGAGGTGTTTTTTGATGGTTCGGTCTGCGGTGTTCTTTCCCAGTGATAGAAGGGGCAGCAAGACACGTATTGATCGTTGCCATTAAGGATAACAAGATGGGGTCTATTCCTACATGAATAAATCTTGTCTACATCATGTCATCGTTCTTATTCCATTACTCCATTTTCCCATGAAATTAATACACTAGGTGCATGCTCGATAGCGGTCGATGTGTGGAGTAATAGTAGTAGATGCAGGGAAGAGTCAGTCTACTAATCTTGGACGTGATGCCTATATATAGATCGTTGCCTGGATATCGTCATGATTATGTGAAGTTCTATCAATTTCCCAACAGTAATTTGTTTACCCGTCGTATGCTATTTTTCTCGAGAGAAGCCACTAGTGAAATCTACGACCCCCGGGTCTATCTTTTATTATATTTGCTTTGAGATCTTTTTTATTTTCTTTTGTTTTCAGATCTATTATTCTAAAAACCCGAAAATACCTTGCTGCACTTTTTCTTTCTTTATTTTATTTTGTTTTATTGTGAGATCTATTTATCCAATCTACTACAAACCAGTCCATCTTTTACCCGGGAGGGATTGACAACCCCCCTTACGTGTCGGGTTGCAAGTATTTGTTCTTTCTGTGCAGGTACCGTTTACATAGTGTTGCTTGGTTCTCCTACTGATTCAATAACCTTGGTCTCAGCACCGAGGGAAATACCTACCATCCTGTGTTGCATGATCCGTTTCTCTTTGGGAAATATTGACGTGGTTCAAGCGACATCAAGGACTGGTTAATCTTATCCACTAGGTTATGATGAACTAACGATATGTAACATGGTAGGTAGTTCTTCGACAATGAGAAATAGTAGTTCCCACAAATTATAAGAACGGTTATTTTTTTGCTTCTACAAGTAGGTACACACGCGGCTGGAAATGAGATTTATTTCACTAACCATGTATGCATCCATACATGGTATGTATACTTACAGTTAATAATGTAGACTATTATCGCCGCATATAAAGCTGCTCCTGTGAGGTTGCACAGACTGGCCACAATTATTTTGCAGCAGCAGTAGGTCGACCAGGGGAATGGGGCGTAGTAGCCTGAGTCGTACCCCTCTGCTCGGCACGGCTTGTTGCAGGTGCCATGCTTGATGCACAGATGCTTGCCCCATGTCGCACTAATCTCGCCACAGATGATGTACCCGGTGCTCCCATGACCAATTGTCACGATTAACCAAGAATTATAATCAGTCGAAAGAAAGAAAAATAAAAGAAATAAGTACGTACGAGGGTGGTCAGAAACAGAGTCAGGGATGTCCCGAGAGCACTTAGCCATGGCGATGATCAGCAGATACACACTCAGTTTCAGTAATAAGCTCTTATTCATCGTCCACCACACTCCTATGGCCATGCCTATGCTTTGTTTGGTTGCTCCTCCCCCTTCCAATATCTGTATATATAGCCAAGATACCCTTGCCTTTTTCTTTTCTTTTTCCTTTTTCTTGAGGAAAAAAGAATCGTCAACATAGCCTTGTCGGTTGGTGGCTATTATCATTTTGTTGTGATCCATGTATAGTCTAGGTGTTCAGAGGTGCAATAATGTGTTGGATGTATGCTGACATGGCTCTCCTTGATTATCTTATAATTTACTTATGGCTACAACATTAGCTTTCTCATATCACACGTAGTCATAATCAAATTAAATTTCCCAAGATATCTATATCTCACGTACATCATTTCTCAAAGATATAAGTACATGCCATGTTTCTTGTTTCATGCAGGCTGCAAAGACGTGTATGATTTTTGGCATGGTCAAACTTTCTACAATGTATCCATAGCATTCATCTTATATCTGGGAGATATATGTTTGTAGGATAGTGTGGATAGCATCTACTATCTATCTATCTAATATCTATCTGTTTATTCTATCATTTATCTAATCCATCTATATATTTATTTATTTTATTATTATATACTAAATGCAAAAATACATTTATTTATTTTTTAGAAAATGAGGGTTACCCCCAGCCTCTGTATCAGAGTGATGCATGCAGCCCCTTTATTATTAAGCAAAGTGACCGAAAAGTTTGTGTTCCACAACAAGGTCGCTCCGAGCTAAACTAAAATAAAAAAGTATAAAGTGTCACAACCGGAGAAAATAGAACGAGATGATGTCGGCGTTCTGGGAACGGGGGTCCCCAGACTTGCCTGCCTGCGGCCTGCGGCATGGCTCAAGTGGGGGCCCAGCGAGGCCCATCTTCATCAGCTCAAGCTCAAGACCCTCGCGAGGGACCAAGCCTCGCGGGGCAGACGACCGGAAGCTTCCTCAGACGCAGCCTCATCAGGCAGGCTCGCGAGGAGGCGGAGAGATCAAGGCAGGAATACCTCACGAGGAGCCCATGACGCAAGCCATGACGATCGAGACCAGGCGGGCGCCGGCCTGCGCAGTGTCCTTGTTTCCCCTTTGGTGCAAAGGGGGCAAGCACGGGCTGATGCATCGGGCAAAGGTTACCATTCCGGTGCAACACAACCAAGACCAACAGAGCGGCAGGACGGAGGTCACCGTGGAGCCCAAGACAGCGTCATCACCAGTACTTTTGGCAGCCGAAGACCACCTTTGGTCAGGATAACTTGTACTAGATGTTCCCCTTCAAAATGGCCAATTGTTGGCGCCCTTCCCGCTCATTATTTGGGGAGAGGCCCAGGGCCTCTATAAATAGAGCTAGCCACCACAGAGAAGAGGGAGACCCCCGGAGAGATCAACACACCCAAAGGGGGATCTAGAAATCTGGTAGAGCCCTAGCAGAGAGAGAGAGGCGATTGAACTCACCCAAGAAGTTTGTCGCACCAGCTCAAGAACACCTCTCGCGAGGCTGTTCTTCCCTTGTACTGTTCATCATCATCCTCTGAGGCAATCCACCACACCACACACTGGAGTAGGGTATTACACCACAACGGTGGCCCGAACCAGTATAAACCTTGTGTCCCTTGTGTTGTTTGTTGTTTCTAGTTTAGATCACGCGAGGAGATTGGACGTAGATCGGTAGGGGAGAGATCTCCGCTCGCACCCCAGTGTTCGAACCTCAAGGGTCTGCCAGAACCAGAAATCCGACAGATGACTAAACACCTACCCTATTACTGGACCGCCATCCAAACCGGTTCTAGATATCCCGAGCTACCATCTCCCATCGGGCAGACCCAGTAACCAAAGGCTCACTGGCTTCCACGGGAATGAGTAACGATCACATACGAATGCAAGCAATGGCCCTATAGATAACCTGCAAAAAAATTATACGAGTTTGTGTATTAAAATCCATGTCATTCCTATAGTTCCATATGTCCAACAATGTTAAAAACCATAGTAATGGACATACTCCTATCTGAATATGTCCCACAATGTTTGACTCTACTTCATTTAGCCACGTCCCAAATAACGCGTGTATACTACATGGAGGGATGATATTAAAGGCTATATGAACTGAAGCCATAATAGTTTGGCCAGCAGACAATCGAGAAAGAGGTGTTTGATAGTTTCATCCTGATCACAAAAGCTATATCTTTGACTACCCTCCCAATTGTGTTTTGCCAAGTTATCTTTAGTCAGAACCACCTCCTCATGAACAAACCACATGAAGACTTTGATTCTTAATGGTACTTTGATTTTCCAAATATGTATCGATTTTAGAATAGGACCAGAATCAATTAGGTCCAAGTACATAGATTTCACTGAGAAAATGCCATTCATAGTTAATTTCCAGTGAATACTATCAGACTCCTCAGAGAGGTTCACATCCATCAACCTTCTGGCCAGATGTAGCCTTGCTTCCCATCTATCTCCTACCAAAGATCTCCATAATTGAATATTTAGAGGGTTGGACTATTAACACTGTAGAAACGTAAGCCTCCTTACACTTTACAATGTTATATAGAGATGGATATTGTGTGGCTAAAGGCATCTCCCCTAACCACATATTCTCCTAGAATCTTGTCGAATTACTGTTTCCAATGATGAATTTAGTTCTATGGAATAAGGTTACTTTCGTTCTCATCAAGCCCTTCCAAAAAGGTGAATCATTGAGTCTGACGGTAACATGGGCCAAGGTCTTAGATTGTAAGTACTTATTACGTAAAATTTGTACCCACCTACCTTCGGTCTCCATAGAAAGCCTGTACAGCCATTTACTGAGCAGACATCTATTCTTTACCTCTAAATTCTCTATCCCAATACCACCCTGGTCCTTTGGCCTACAAATGATGTCCCATTTAGTAAGCCTATACTTCCTCTTTATTTCATCACTCTGCCAAATGAATCGTGATCAATAAAAGTCCAATCTTTGTCATACCCCTATAGGTACCTCAAACAAGGACAAGAGGAACATCGACATACTCGTGAGCACTGAGTTTATTAGTATTAGCCCTGTTAGGGGAAAGTAGTAATAATTCAAAATTTTCCTATGTGTCACAAAAATCAATCTAGGAGATGCTAGCAATAAGAGAGAGGGAGTGCATCTTCATACCCTTGAAGATCCCTAAGCGAAGCGTTAACGCGGTTGATGGAGTCGTACTCGCAGCGATTCAAATCACGGAAGATCTAATCCAAGCGCCGAACGGACGGCGCCTCCGCGTTCAACACACCTACAGCCCGGGGACGTCTCCACCTTCTTGATCCAGCAAGGGGAGAGGAGAAGTTGATGGAGAGCTCCGGCAGCACGACGACATGGTGGTGGAGCTTGTGGTTCTCCGGCAGGGCTTCGCCAAGCACTACGGAGGAGGAGGAGGAGGAGGTGTTGGAGGGGGAAGGGCTGTGCTAGGGGAAGGGGTGCGGCTGCCCTCCCACCCCCACTATTTATAGGGAAGGGAAGAGGGGGCTGCCCCCTAGATGCATCTAGAGGGGGGCGGCGGCCCGGAGGGGGAAACTTGCCCCCCAAGTAGGTGGGAGGCGCCCCCTCCCCCTAGGGTTTGCAACCCTAGGTGCCTTGGGCCCTTGGGGGGCGCAACAGCCCACTAGGGGCTGGTTACCTCCCATATTCATCCCATTAAGTCCTCCGGGGCAGGTGACCCCACCTGGTGGACCCCGGACACCTTTCGGTGGTCCCGGTACAATACCGATAACCCCCGAAACCATTTCGGCGACTGAAACTAGACTTCCCATATATAAATCTTCACCTTCAGACCATTCCGGAACTCCTCGTCATGTCCGGGATCTCGTCTGGGACTCCCAGCAACCTTCGGTAACCACATACAATTTCCCATAACAACTCTAGCGTCACCGAACCTTAAGTGTGTAGACCCTACAGGTTCGGGAACCATGCAGACATGACCGAGACATCTCTCCGGCCAATAACCAACAGCGGGATCTCGATACCGATGTTGGATCCCACATGTTCCATGATGATCTCATCGGATGAACCACGATGTCAGGGATTCAATCAATCATGTATACAATTCGCTTTGTCCATCGGTATGTTACTTGCCCGAGATTCGATCGTCGGTATCCCCATACCTCGTTCAATCTCGTTACCGGCAAGTCTCTTTACTTGTCTGTAACGCATGATCCCATGGCTAAATCCTTAGTCACATTGAGCTAATTATGATTATGCATTACCGAGTGGGCCCAGAGATACCTCTCCGTCACACAGAGTGACAAATCCCAGTCTCGATTCGTGCCAACCCAACAGACACTTTCAGAGATACCTGTAGTGCACCTTTATAGCCACCCAGTTATGTTGTGACATTTGATACACCCAAAGCATAAATACGGTATCCGGGAGTTGCACAATCTCATGGTCTAAGGAAATGATACTTGACATTAGAAAAGCTCTAGCAAACGAACTACACGATCTTGAGCTATGCTTAGGATTGGGTCTTGTCCATTACATTATTCGCCTAATGATGTGATCCTGTTATCAATGACATCCAATGTCCATGGTCAGGAAACCACAACCATCTATTGATCAACGAACTAGTCAACTAGAGGCTCACTAGGGACATCTGGTGGTCTATGTATTCACACATGTATTACGGTTTCCAGTTAATACAATTATAGCATGAACAATAGACAATTATCATGAACAAGGAAATATAATAATAACTATTTTATTATTGCCTCTAGGGCATATTTCCAATAGTCTCCCACTTGCACAAGAGTCAATAATCTAGTTACATTGTGATGAATCGAACACCCATAGAGTTCTGGTGTTGATCATGTTTTGCTCGTGGAAGAGGTTTAGTCAACGGATCTATGATATTAAGATACGTATGCACTTTACAAATATCTATATCTCCATCTTGAATATGTTCACGAATGGAGTGGAAGCGACGCTTGATGTGCCTGGTCTTCTTGTGAAACCTGGGCTCCTTGGCTAGGGCAATAGCTCCAGTGTTGTTACAGAAGAGAGTCATCGGGCCCGACGCATTGGGAATCACTCCTACGTCGGTAATGAACTCCTTCATCCAGACTGCTTCCTGTGCTACCTCCAAGGCAGCTATGTACTCCGCTTCACATGTAGATCCCACCATAATGCTTAGCTTGCAACTGCACCAGCTGATTGCCCCACCATTCAAAATGTACATGTATCCGGTTTGTGACTTGGAGTCATCCAGATCTGTGTCGAAGCTAGCATCAACGTAAACCTTTACGACGTGCTCTTTGTCACCTCCATAAACGAGAAACATATCCTTACTCCTTTTCAGGTACTTCAGGATATTCTTGACGGTTGTCCAGTGTTCCATAGCGGGATCACTTCGGTACCTCCCTACCAAACTTATGGCAAGGTTCACATTAGGTTTGGTACACAACATGGCATACATAATAGAGCCTATGGCTGAGGCATAGGGGATGACACTCATCTTTTATCTATCTTCTGCCGAGGTCGGGCATTGAGCCATGCTCAATCTCACGCCTTGCAATACAGGCAAGAACCCCTTCTTGGACTGATCCATATTAAACTTGTTCAATATCTTGACAAGGTATGTGCTTTGTGAAAGACCAATGAGGCGTCTCGATCTATCTCTATAGATCTTCATGCCTGATATGTAAGCAGCTTCTCCAAGATCCTTCATCGAAAAACACTTATTCAAGTAGGCCTTTATGCTTTTCAAAAGTTCTATATCAGTTCCCATCAATAGTATGTCATCCACATACAATATGAGAAATGCTACAGAGCTCCCACTCACTTTCTTGTAAATACAGGCTTCTCCACAAGTCTGTATAAACCCAAACACTTTGATCGTTTCATCAAAGCGAATGTTCAACTCCGAGATGCTTGCACCAGCCCATAGATGGAGCGCTGAAGCTTGCATACCTTGTCAGCATTCTTAGGATCGACAAAACCTTCTGGTTGCATCATATACAATTCTTCCTCAAGGAAACCGTTAAGGATTTCTGTTTTGACGTCCATTTGCCATATCTCATAATCATAGAATGCGGTAATTGCTAACATGATTCAGATGGACTTTAGCTTTGCTAAGGGTGATAAGGCCTCATTGTAGTCAAACCCTTGAACTTGTCGATAACCCTTAGCGACAAGACGAGCCTTATAGACGGTCACATTACCATCCGCATCAGTCTTCTTCTTAAAGATCCGCTTATTCTCTATGGCTTGCCGATCATTAGGCAAGTCTGTCAAAGTCCATACTTTGTTTTCATACATGGATCCTATCTCGGATTTCATGTCTTCAAGCCATTTGTTGGAATCCGGGCCCGCCATCGCTTCTTCATAGTTCGAAGGTTCACCATTGTCTAACGAAATGATTTCTAGTAGAGGGTTGCCATACCAATTTAGTGCGGAATGTGTCCTTGTGGACCTACGAAGTTCAGTAGAAACTTGATCTGAAGTTTCATGATCATCATCATTAACTTCCTATCTAGTCGGTGCAGGCACCACAGAAACAACTTCCTGAGTTATGCTACTCTCCGGTTCAAGAGGGAGTACCTCATCAAGTTCTACTTTCCTCCCACTTACTTCTTTCGAGAGAAACTCCTTCTCTAGAAAGGATGCGTTTTTGGCAACAAAGATCTTGCCTTCGGATCTGAGGTAGAAGGTATACCCAATTGTTTCCTTAGAGTATCCTATGAAGAGGCATTTTTCTGATTTGGGTTCGAGCTTTTCAGGCTGAAGTTTCTTGACATAAGCATCACATCCCCAAACTTTTAGAAACGACAGCTTAGGTTTCTTCCCAAACCATAATTCATACGGAGTCGTCGCAACGGATTTCGACGGAGCCCTATTTAAAGTGAATGCGGTAGTCTCTAAAGCAAAACCCCAAAATGATAGTGGTAGATCGGTAAGAGACATCATAGATCGCACCATATCCAATAGAGTGCGATTACGACGTTAGGACACACCATTACGCTGAGGTGTTCCAGGCGACGTGAGTTGTGAAACAATTCCACATTTCCTTAAGTGTGTTCCAAACTCGTGACTCAAGTATTCTCCTCCATGATCTGATCATAAGAACTTTATTTCCTGTCACGTTGATTCTCTACCTTGCTCTAACATTCTTTGAACTTTTCAAAGGTCTCAGAGTTGTGTTTCATTAAGTAGATATACCCATATCTACCTAAGTCATCAGTGAGGGTGAGAACATAACGATAGCTATCCACCGCGAGCCTCAATGCTCATTGGACCGCACACATCAGTATGTATGATTTCCAACAAGTTGGTTGCTCGCTCCATTGTTCTGGAGAACGGAGTCTTGGTCATTTTGCCCATGAGGCATGGTTCTCACGTGAAAATGATTCATAATCAAGATAATCCAAAAGTCCATCTGCATGGAGTTTCTTCATGCGTTTGACACCAATGTGACCAAGGCGGCAGTGCCACAAGTATGTGGGACTATCATTATCAACCTTACATCTTTTGGCATTCACACTATGAATATGTGTAACATCACGTTCGAGATTCAATAAAAATAAACCATTGACCAGTGGGGCATGACCATAAAACATATCTCTCATATAAATAGAACAACCATTATTATCGGATTTAAATGAGTAGCCATCTCGCATTAAACAAGATCCAGATACAATGTTCATGCTCAAAGCTGGCACTAAATAACAATTATTGAGGTTTAAAACTAATCCCGAAGGTAGATGTAGAGGTAGTGTGCCAGCGACGATCACATCGACCTTGGAACCATTCCCGACGCGCATCGTCACCTCGTCCTTCGCTTGTCTTCGCTTATTCCGCAGCTCCCGTTTTGAGTTACAAATATGAGCAACCACACCAGTATCAAATACCCAGGAGCTACTACGAGCATTGGTAAGGTACACATCAATGACATGTATATCATATATACCTTCAGCGGTGCCGACCTTCTTATCTGCTAAGAACTTGGGGCAGTTCCGTTTCTAGTGACCATTTCCCTTGCAATAAAAGCACTGAGTCTCGGGCTTTGGGTCCATTCTCTGGCTTCTTCCTGGCAACTGACTTACCGGGCGCGGCAACTCCCCTACCGTCCTTCTTGAAGTTCTTCTTACCCTTGCCTTTCTTGAAACTAGTGGTCTTATTCACCATCAACACTTGATGTTCCTGTTTGATCCCCACCTCCGCTGATTTTAGCATTGAATATAACTCAGGAATGGACTTCTCCACCCCTTGCATATTATTGTTCATCACAAAGCTCTTGTAGCTAGGTGGAAGCGTCCAGAGGATCCTGTCAATGACCAAGTCATCTGGAAGATTAACTCCCAGCTGAGACAAGCGGTTGTGCAACCCAGACATTTTGAGTATATGCTCACTGACAGGATTGTTTTCCTCCATCTTACAACTGTAGAACTTGTCGGAGACTTCATATCTCTCGACCTGGGTATGAGCTTGGAAAACCATTTTCAGCTCTTGGAACATTTCATATGCTCCATGTTGCTCAAAACGCTTTTGGAGCCCTGGTTCTGAGCTGTAAAGCAAGCCGCACTAACCAGGGAGTAACCATCACTACACGACTGCCAGGCGTTCATAACGTCTTGAGTTGCTGGGAAAATGGGTGCGTCACCTAGCGGTGCTTCAAGGACATATGCTTTCTTGGCAGCTATGAGGATGATCCTCAAGTTACGGACTCATTCCGTATAGTTGCTACCATTGTCTTTCAGCTTGGTTTTCTCTAGGAACGCTTTGAAGTTGAGGGCAACATTAGTGTGGACCATTTGATCTACAAGACATATTGTAAAGATATTTTAGACTAAGTTCATGATAATTAAGTTCATCTAATCAAATTATTTAATGAACTCCCACTCAGATAGGCATCCCTCTAGTCATCTAAGTGATACATGATCGGGATCTACTAGGCCGTGTCTGATCATCACGTGAGACGGACTAGTCATCAACGGTGAACATCTCCATGCTGATCGCATCTAGTATATGACTCATGTTCGACCTTTCGGTCTCTCGTGTTCCGAGGCCATGTCTGTACATGCTAGGCTCATCAACTCAACCTAAGTGTTTCGCATGTGTAAATCTGGCTTACACCCGTTGTATGCGAACGTTAGAATCTATCACACCCGATCATCACGTGGTGCTTCGAAACAACGAACCTTCGCAACGGTGCACGGTTAGGGGGAACACATCTCTTGAAATTTTAGTGAGGGATCATCTTATTTATGCTACCGTTGTTCTAAGCAAATAAGATGTAAACATGACAAACATCACATGCAAATCATAAAGTGACATGATATGGCCAATATCATCTTGCGCCTTTGATCTCCATCTTCGAGGCGTGGCATGATCACCTTCGTCATCGACATGACACCATGATCTCCATCATCATGATCTCCATCATCGTGTCCTCATGAAGTTGTCTCGCCAACTATTACTTCTACTATTATGGCTAACGGTTAGCAATAAAGTAAAGTAATTACATGGCGTTTACATTGACTCGCATGTCATACAATAAATTAAGACAACTCCTATGGCTCATGCCGGTTGTCATACTCATCGACATGCAAGTCGTGATTCCTATTACAAGAACATGATCAATCTCATACATCACATATATCATTCATCACATCCTTTTGGCCATATCACATCACATAGCATACCCTGCAAAAACAAGTTAGACATCCTCTAATTGTTGTTGCATGTTTTACGTGGCTACTATGGATTTCTAGCAAGAACGTTTCATACCTACGCAAAAGCCACAACGGTGATATGCCAATTTCTCTTTACCCTTCATAAGGACCCTCTTCATCGAATCTAATCTGAGTAAAGTGGGAGAGACAGACACCCGCTAGCCAGCTTATGCAACAAGTGCATGTCAATCAGTGGAACCTGTCTCACGTAAGCGTACGTGTAAGGTCGGTCTGGGCCGCTTCATCCCACAATGCCGCCGAATCAATATAAGACTAGTAACGGTAAGAAAGTTGAACAAATCATCACCCACAACTACTTGTGTTCTACTCGTGCATAGAATCTACGCATAGACCTAGCTCATGATGCCACTATTAGGGGAACATAGTAATAATTCAAAATTTTCCTACATGTCACCAAGATCAATCTAGGAGATGCTAGCAATAATAGAGAGGGAGTTCATCTTCATACCCTTGAAGATCCATAAGCGGAAGCGTTACAGGAACACGGTTGATGGAGTCGTACTCGCGGCGATTCAAATCACGGAAGATCTGATCCAAGCGCCGAACAGACAGCGCCTTCGCGTTCAACACACGTACAGCCCGGGGACGTCTCCTCCTTCTTGATCTAGAAAGGGGAGAGGAGAAGTTGAGGGAGAGCTCCGGCAGTACGACGGCGTGGTGGTGGAGCTTATGGTTCTCCGACAGGGCTTCGCCAAGCACTACGGACGAGGAGGTGTTGGAGGGGGAAGCGTTGCGTCAGGGGAAGGGGTGCTACTGCCCTCCCCCCACTATTTATAATGGGAAGGGAAGAGGGAGCCGACCCCCTAGATGCATCTAGAGGGGTTGCGGCGGCCAGGAGGGGGAAACTTGCCCCCCCAAGCAGGTCGGAGGCGCCCCCTCCCCCTAGGGTTTCCAACCCTAGGCACCTTGAGCCCTTGGGGGCGCACCACCCCACTAGGGGGCTGGTTCCCTCCCATATTCAGCCCATTAAGTCGTCTGGGGCAGGTGACCCCACCCGGTGGACCCCCGGACACCTTTCGGTGGTCCCGGTACAATACCGATAACCCCCGAAACCATTCCGGCGACTGAAACTGGACTTCCCATATATAAATCTTCACCTCCGGACCATTCCGGAACTCCTCGTGACGTTCGAGATCTCATCTGGGACTCCGAGCAACCTTTGGTAACCACATAAAATTTCCCATAACAACTCTAGCGTCACCGAACCTTAAGTGTGTAGATCCTACGGGTTCGGGAACCATGCAGACATGACCGAGACATATCTCCGGAAAATAACCAACAACGGGATCTGGATACCTATGTTGGCTCCCATATGTTCCATGATGATCTCATCGGACGAACCACGATGTCAGGGATTCAATCAATCCTGTATACAATTCCCTTTGTCCATAAGTATGTTACTTGCCCGAGATTCGATCGTCGGTATCCCCATACCTCGTTCAATCTCGTTACCGGCAATTCTCTTTACTCGTTCTATAACGCATGATGCTGTGGCTAACTCCATAGTCACATTGAGCTCATTATGATGATGCATTACTGAGTGGGCCTAGAGATACCTCTCCATCATACGGAGTGACAAATCCCAGTCTCGATTCGTGCCAACCCAACAGACAGAGATACATGTAGTGCACCTTTATAGCCACCTAGTTACGTTGTGACGTTTGATACACCCAAATCATTCCTACAGTATCCGGGAGTTTCACAATATCATGGTCTAAGGAAATGATACTTGACATTAGAAAAGCTCTAGCAAACGAACTACACGATCTTATGCTATGCTTAGGATTGGGTCTTGTCCATCACATCATTCTCCTAATGATGTGATCCCGTTATCAATGACAACCAATGTCCATGGTCAAGAAACCACAACCATCTATTGATCAACGAACTAGTCAACTAGAGGCACACTAGGGATATGTTGTGGTCTATGTATTCACACATGTATTATGTTTTCCGGTTAATACAGTTATAGCATGAACAATAGAAAATTATCATGAATAAGGAAATATGATTATAATTGTTTTATTATTGCCTCTAGGGCATATTTCCAAAAAGTCGACCTCCGTGTGACATAAGCTTGCCCTTCCAGTAGCTTAGTTTATTTTCAAATCGATCTTCAATACAGTTCCAATCCTTCTTACATAGCTTGTGATGGTTAATTGGTATGCCGAGATAGCTAAACGGTAGGTTATGCAGTTCACATTTGCACAGTTGTATATAAGCATCTAATTCATGTTTGGCCCTCCCAAAACAAAACAATTCGCTTTTGTTATAATTAATCTTCAATCCCAACAAATGTTCGAATATGCATAACACAAGCTTCATATTTCTGGCCTTTGCCAAATCATGTTCCATGAAAATGATGGTATAATCAGTGTATTGTCACATGGACACCCCACCATCCACTAGATGTGGTACTAGTCCTCCTACTTCTCCTTTCTCTTTACCTCTTCCGATCAGAATTACCAACAAATCCACTATTATATTGAACAAGATAGGACACATCTGGCGCCCCTGTCTTAGACCCTTGTGCGTCTGGAAGTAGTGACCTATGCCATCATTCACTTTAATCCCGACACTGCCTTTTTGTAAATGAATTAACATGTTTCCTCCAGGAAACATCAAATCCCTTCATACATAAATCCGGATGTAGGAACGACCATTTAACTTTATCATACACTTTCTCGAAATCCACTTTGAAGACCACCCCATCCAGTTTCTTTGAGAGGATCTCGTGGAGTGTTTCATGCATGTAGGACAACCACACCCTCTAGTATGTTTATGCCCGACATGAAAGTCGTCTGAGTTGGTTGCACCACACTATGTGCAATCTGTGTCAGTCAGTTTGTCCCAACTTTAGTAAAAAAATAAAACTCACATAAAGCAGACAAATTGGACGGAACTGCTCAATGTGCACTGCCTCCTCGTTCTTTGGCAACAACATTATTGTTCCAAAGTTCAGGTGGAATAGCTGCAGATGGCCACTAAATAAGTCATGGAACATCGGTAGTAGACCGCCTTTAATAATATACCAACACTTCTTGTAAAATTCTACAGTGAACCCATCCGAACATGGTGCCTTATTAGTGTTCATCTGTGAAATTAACTCAAACACCACTTTCTCCATGAATGGTGCAGATAAAATATAATTCTCGTATGTTCCGAGCTGAGGAATATCCCCGACCATGTGCCCGTGCATAGACACAAAGTTGTCTTCGGGAGCCCTGAGGGAGTCCAGGATTAGGGGTCTCCGGACAGCCGGACTATATCATTTGGCCGGGCTGTTGGACTATGAAGATACAAGATTGAAGACTTCGTCTCGTGTCCAGATGGGACCCTACTTGGCATGGAAGGCAAGCTAGGCAATACGGATATGTATATCTCCTCCTTTGTAACCGACCTTGTGTAACCCTAACCCTCTCCGGTGTCTATATAAACCGGAGGGTTTTAGTCCGTAGGACAACATACAATCATACCATAGGCTAGCTTCTAGGGTTTAGCCTCTCCGATCTCGTGGTAGATCAACTCTTGTAATACTCATATCATCAAGAATAAATCAAGCAGGACGTAGGGTTTTACCTCCATCAAGAGGGCCCAAACCTGGGTAAAACATCGTGTCCCCTGCCTCCTGTTACCATCCGCCTTAGACGCACAGTTCGGGACCCCCTACCCGAGATCCGCCGGTTTTGACACCGACATTGGTGCTTTCATTGAGAGTTCCTCTATGTCGTTGTCGTTAGGCTTGATGGCTCCTACGATCATCGATAGCGATGCAGTCCAGGGTGAGACTTTTCTCCCTGTACAGATCTTTGTGTTCAGCGGCTTCGCACTGCGGGCCAACTCGCTTGGCCATCTGGAGCAGATCGAAGGTTACGCCCCTGGCCACCAGGTAAGGTTTGGAAGCTTAAACTACACGGCCGATATCCGCGGAGACTTGATCTTCGACGGATTCGAACCCCTGCCTTGTGCGTCACACGGTCACGATGAGTACGATTTAGCTCTACCATCGGACAGTGTTCAGGAGATCGCACCGGCAGCCGCTCCGACCCTCAATTCGGAGCCAGTTGCGCCGTCCATGGACGGGTGGATGGACCCCGCCACGGAGGCCTTATCCTCAGCGGCGATCGAGCCAAACATCGACCTTACCCTGCACGAGAGCCGTGTTGTCAAACTGTCGGATCCTTCTCCGGCCACGGACTCCGAACCGCCTGCGCCCGTTCCTAGCGAATCCGATTGGGCGCCGATCATGGAGTTTACCTCCGCGGATATTTTTCAGCACTCGCCCTTTGGCGACATACTGAACTCATTAAGGTATCTCTCCTTGTCAGGAGGATCCTGGCCGAACTATGTCCGGCAGGATTGGGATGCGGATGACGAAGAAATTCGCTGCCCACCCACCACCCACTTAGTAGCCACTGTCGACGACTTAACCGACACGCTTGACTTCGACTCCGAAGACATCGACGGTATGGACGACGATGCGGGAGACGAAGAGGAACCACTGCCCATAGGGCACTGGACAGCCACCTCATCATACTATATATACATGGTGGACACACCCAAAGAAGGCAATGGCGATGAGACAGCGGAGGATGACACCTCCAAGAAGCAACCCAAGCATCGACGTCAGCGGCGCCGCTCTAAATCCTGCCAAAGAAAAAGTGGTGATACCGGCACAGGAGATAATAGCACTCCAGATAATGCCGAAGATGGCAATAATCCCCTCCAGCACGATTTAGGGCAGGAGGATGGAGAGGCCAGCCCTCCTGAGAGAGCGGCAGATGAGGAGGATGATAATTACAGGGCTCCCTCCAAAGATGAGGCAAGCCTCGACGATGACAAATTCGTCGTGCCAGAGGATCCCGTCGAACAAGAGCGCTTCAAGCGCCAGCTTATAGCCACAGCAAATAGCCTTCATAAAAAGCAGCAGCAGCTTCAAGCTGATCAAGATCTGCTAGCTGGCAGATGGACTAAAGTCCTGGCGGCCGAGGAATATAAAATCGAACGCCCCTCCAAGAGTTACCCAAAATGCAGGTTGCTACCCCGACTAGAGGAAGAAGCGTATGACGCGACTGACTGGCCACCTCGTGGCCGCGACAGAGAGGCATTCCAGCCAAAAGCTCAACCTGCACCCCGACGCCATTCAAATAAAAAGGCATGGGGAAATACGCCAGACCTGCGAGATGTATTGGAGGACAAAGCAAAACACGCAAGATAGATCTACGGATCGCGGGGGCGCGCCACTACGCGACACGATAATCGTCACGCCGGATACAGTAAAAGTAAATCCGGCCGGGTCGAGCACAGCGGGCAAGACTCATTGGAGCTGCGTCGCGATATAGCCCAGTACAGAGGCGCCGCACACTCCTTATGCTTCACAGACGAAGTAATGGATCATCAAATCCCAGAGGGTTTCAAACCCGTAAATATAGAATCATACGACGGCACAACAGATCATGCGGTATGGATCGAGGATTTCCTCCTGCATATCCACATGGCACGCGGTGATGATCTACACGCCATTAAATACTTCCCACTCAAACTAAAAGGACCAGCTCAGCATTGGCTAAATAGCCTGCCAGCAGAATCCATTGGCTGTTGGGAAGATCTGGAAGCCGGATTCCTCAACAACTTTCAGGGCACTTATGTGCGACCACCAGATGCCGATGACTTGAGCCATAATTCAGCAGCCACAGGAATCGGCCAGGCAATTCTGGACACGGTTCCTAACAAAGAAAAATCAAATCGTGGACTGTCCGGATGCAGAGGCCCTAGCAGCTTTCAAGCACAACATCCGCGACGAGTGGCTAGCCCGGCACCTTGGTCAGGAAAAGCCGAAATCTATGGCAGCCCTCACGACACTCATGACCCGCTTTTGTGCAGGAGAAGACAGCTGGCTGGTTCGCAGTAATAACATATCAAAGAAAGATGGTACTACTGATACCAAGGACGGTAATAGCAGGTCATGTCGCAACAAACATAAGTGCTGCATTAACAGCGATAATACTGAGGATACGGCAGGCAATGCCGGATTCAAAGGATCTAAACCCGGTCAGCGGAAAAAGCCATTCAAACGAAGCACTCCGGGCCCGTCCAGTTTGGACCGTATACTCGATCGCTCGTATCAAATACACGGCACCCCAGACAAGCCAGCCAACCACACCAACAGGGATTGTTGGGTGTTCAAGCAGGCCGGCAAGTTAATTGCAGAAAACAAAGATAAGGGGCCACATAGCGATGACGAGGAAGAGCCTTGGCAGCCGAACACCGGAGGACAGAAGAGGTTCCCCCCACAAGGGCGGACGGTGAACATGATATATGCAACCCACATCCCCAAGAGGGAGCGGAAGCGTGCACTCAGGGACGTGTATGCGTTGGAGCCAGTCGCCCCAAAGTTCAACCCATGGTCCTCCTGTCCGATCACCTTCGATTGCAGGGACCACCCCACTAGTATCCGTCATGGCGGATTTGCCGCACTAGTCCTAGAGCCAATCATTAACGGATTTCACCTCACTCGAGTCCTTATGGATGGTGGCAGCAGCCTGAACCTGCTTTATCAGGACACACTGCACAAAATGGGTATAGACCCCTCAAGGATCGAACCCACAAAAACAACCTTTAAAGGCATCATACCAGGTGTAGAGGCCCATTGCACAGGCTCAGTCATACTGGAAGTGGTCTTCGGATCCCCGGATAACTTCCGAAGCGAAGAGTTAATCTTTGATATAGTCCCGTTCCTCAGTGGTTATCATGCACTGCTCGGGCGAACCGCATTTGCGAGATTCAATGTGGTACCGCATTATGCATACCTCAAGCTCAAGATGCCAGGACCTCGGGGGGTCATTACAGTTAATGGAAACACAGCGCGCTCTATCTGAACGGAGGAGCACACTGTGGCCCTCGCAGTGGAAGCGCAAAGCAGCCTCTTAAGGCAATCCACTAGTTCGGCGTTTAAGGACCAGGACACCTTCAAGCACGCCCGGAGTAATCGGCAACAGGATCGCCTGGCATGTTCCGAGCTCGCATAGCAATGCGGCCCCCACCCCGGTCCCAGCCAAACAGCGAAACCCCTGCCATGTGTACATAATTACGCATTAAAAATGACATGGGCATAGGCAGGAAAGGGGGCACGACTACGGCACGCCCCAAGACATGGCTTAAACTGCACTAGGGGCTTCCCGCTTTGTTATTTTTCTCTCTTTCAGGACATTAATCTCTGGAAACCCTGTCCGGCAGCATGATTGCTGAACACATGATGCAGCAACCAAGGAGGCAGAAAGCTACATCACACCACGGAACTTCCAGGTGGATTACGATAATGAGTGAAATACTTGCTTTAATATTATTCCTCAGCTTGCCCTTGGAGGGGACATAGTCCTACTTTTTGCTTATCACACTACCTGTATCATTCTGCTCTAACGCACGTTTTTTAATAAACAATGCATTGCATTAAGGCTTTTATTGCATTCTTCTTATATATATATATATATATGTTCATTCATGACATCCAGCACCCGTACACTCTGGTACGGCCAATACGCTAGGGGCTTAAGCATACCCCACAATACGGCGTGAGAAGTCCGAACACTTTCGACAGTGCGGCACCCCGAACTTATAGCATTATATGCATCAGCTCCGAATCATGTCTTGGGTCAATAGTTGGGTTTGCCCGGCTCCCATGTTTTGGTACCTTACGTTCTGCTATAGCGGCTAAGGTAGCACTTGGAGAACTACTGCGATTGTGCCCCGGTTCTGCTGGGCTAAGAACCTCAATAGAGAAAGCTAAAACTGACTGTCATGATAAGGCGAGAGACTGGTCGCTGTTCGAGAGGTTTTCGAGTCCTTAAAGACTTATGCCGCTTAGAGCGAGGAGTCGGCCCTGTCCGGCTTAAGACATGTATCGTGCCCCAGATTCGGCCTTCCGAATACTAGGGGCTTCGCCAAAATTTAAAATTATAGAATTCTATGGCTAAGTGAGAGTGATAACGCATTATAGTCCGATTGCCTTGTTCGTTGTGCTGAGCACCTCCCTCGAAGGACCCAAAAATAGGAACAAGAGTGCTCAGGTTTATCCCGAACACCCCAGCACTCGTGGCATGCGGGCAGAAGCCGACGACTAGCCATCTCTCAGATCTGATAAACAGCCGAATAGAAGGTAATATTTTAAATTCAAACAAGCGTTACATCGCGCATATGAACAAGTTTTCATGAATACAGGATTACACGAGCGAGTCCACTCAAATATTATATCTTTCTTACACTCGTCCGCTACGAGACGGGCACCCTTCAGGACACCCTCATAGTACATCTCGGGGTGGCGATGCTCCTTGCCCTCCGGCGGCCCTTCCTTGATCAGGTTCACGGCGTCCATCTTGGCCCATTGCACCTTCACACGGGCGAAAGCCCGGCGTACACCTTCGATGCAGACGGACCGCTTGATGACTTCCAGCCGTGGGCAGGCATCCACAAGCCGCCTCACCAGGCCGAAGTAGCTGTTGGGAAGGGCGTCGCTAGGCCACATCCGGACTATAAAGCCCTTCATGGCCTGTTCGGCCGCCTTGTGCAGCTCGACCAGCTGCTTCAGCTGGCCGCTCAGAGGCATCGGATATTCGGTCCCAGTATACTGAGACCAGAACAGCTTCTCCGTTGAGCTTCCCTCCTCGGCCTGGTAAAACTGTGCGGCATCCGACATGCTGCGGGGCAAATCTGCGAATGCTCCTGGAGAGCTCCGCATTCGGGTAAGTAACATGTAATTTACTTTCACATGCTTGCTTTGCATATAGAATGCCTTACCCGCCGCAATCTTCTTCATCGCATCAATCTCCTGGAGGGCCTTTTGGGCTTCGGCCTTGGCATTCTTTGCGCTCTCAAGGGCCGCGGCAAGAGATCCAAGTCCACCTCTTTTAAACCAGCGGATGAAATAGTCAAATTCCAAGTCCACCCAACGAACCCTGCAAAAACAGCCTCCATCGGGGCACAGTTAAACCCCACCGTGGACGCCGCACTACGAGAGTTCCTGCGCGAGAATTGGGACATATTCTCCTGGCATCCCTCAGACATGCCAGGAATCCCACGTAGGCTAGCCGAGCATAGCCTCAATATCCTAAAGGGATTCAAGCCGGTCAAGCAAGCTCTTCGGTGTTTCTCCGAACCTAAGAGACAGGCCATGGGAGAGGAACTAGCCAAGTTATCGGAGGCCGGATTCATCAGAGAAATAAAAAACCCGGACTGGCTAGCAAACCTGGTGATGGTACCAAAGAAGGATAAATCCTGGCGCCTTTGTGTCGATTTCAAGGACCTCAATAAAGCTTGCCCAAAGGATCCCTTCCCCCTCCCCCGCATCGATCAAATTATTGATGCTACCGGAGGACACGAGTCATTGTGTTTCCTCGACGCATACTCCGGTTACCACCAAATCAAGATGGCGGAGTCCGACCAAGCCGCAACGGCATTCATCACACCATATGGTCCCTTCTGTTTTAACACAATGCCTTTCGGGCTCAAAAACGCCGGCGCAACATATCAGCGCATGATTCAGACATGTCTGGAGAAACAAATCGGCAAAACAGTAGAGGCATACGTAGACGATGTGGTCATCAAAACCAAACAGGTCGACTCTTTGATAGACGACTTGAGGCTCACATTGGACAACCTCCGAACATACGACATCAAGCTCAATCCGGAAAAATGCGTTTTCGGCGTACCAGCCGGAAAGCTCCTGGGTTTCATTGTCTCCAGTAGAGGTATTGAAGCTAATCTGGCTAAAATCTGAGCTTTGTCACAGTTGGCTACCCCAACAGACCTCAAACGAATCCAGAAGTTAACTGGATGCGTGGCGGCTCTAAGCCGCTTTATCTCCCGCTTAGGAGAAAAGGCTTTACCCCTTTATCGCCTCCTTCAACGCACCGAACACTTCAAGTGGACGGACGCGACCACAGCCGGATTGGAAGAAATAAAGGTCATTTTGGCAACCAACCCAATCCTGGCCGCGCCAAACATCGGCGAACCAATGCTGTTGTACAATGCGGCAACTCATCAAGTTGTCAGCGCAGTGCTCGTTGTCGAACGGGAAGCGGACGGACATAAATTCCCTCTTCAAAAGCCGGTATACTATGTATCCACTATCCTCACTCCATGCAAATCACGGTACCCACATTATCAAAAGATAGCCTATGCGGTATTCATGGCATCCCGGAAGCTGTGACACTACTTTCAAGAGTGTTCGATTACAGTAGCCTCGGAAGTGCCACTTAATGATATTATAAACAATCGCGATGCTACGGGCCGGATTGCCAAATGGGCCATCGAGCTCCTCCCATTCGACATAACATGCAAACCTCGACGAGCCATTAAGTCGCAAGTATTGGCCGACTTCGTCGCCGAATGGACGGAGGCCGAACTCCCTAAAGAGTATGGCGCATACTCCAATTGGATCATGCACTTCGACGGTTCTAAAATGCTGGCTGGTCTAGGGGCTGGCGTCGTCCTGACGTCCCCAGCCGGAGATACCATTCAGTACGTACTACAAATACTATACATAGACTCCAACAATGCAGCCGAATATGAAGCTCTGTTGCATGGTCTTCGGATGGCAGTCTCCATGGGCATTCAACGCCTGGAGGTGCGTGGGGATTCAAACCTCACAATATCCCAAATAAATGGAGACTTTGATGCCAAGGATCCAGAAATGGAGGCCTATTGAAACGCCGTCCTAAAAATGTCATCTCGGTTCGAGGGGCTCGAATTTCACCATGTGGCTCGGGAAAACAATCAGGCGGCGGATATCCTCGCCCACATCGGCACCAAACGCGATGCGGTCCCCCCAACAAATTTTTGGAGAGGCTGTTCAAGCCATCCGTAGTATGGGAAGGGGACACTGGTAACAACAGCCCGGACCCGGCCAAAATACCCGATACCGAACACTCTGACACAATCGGAGGCTCCGCCACCGAAATAACACCTTCAGCCCACGTAATAATGGCCATCATTGCCCCGTGGACAGAACCATTCCTGGCCTACCTAACTAGACAGGAACTTCCGGAGGACCAAAACGAGGCACGCTGCATAGTGCGGCGATCCAAGGCCTACAGGGTCCATGAGGGAGAATTGTACAAGAAAAGCACTACCGGAGTCCTTCAAAGGTGCATCTCCGAAGAGGAATGCCAGAACCTTTTGGCAGAAATTCATGCTGGACTCGGCGGTCACCACGCCGCAGCCCGGGCTCTTGTAAGAAAGGCCTTCCGTACAGGATTCTATTGGCCAACGGCTCGGGCAGATGCACAGGAATTGGACCAACGTTGCGCCGGTTGCCAGCTCTTTGCAAATCAAAGTCACATGCCACCCACCGCCCTCCAAACAATCCCCATTACGTGGGCCTTCGCGGTCTGGGGGCTTGACATGGTTGGACCCCTTAAAGGGGGAACCCACAAGAAAAAATACTTACTGGTCATGGTGGATAAATTCACCAAATGGATGGAGGCCAAGCCTGTTAAAACAGCCGAATCCGGACCAGTGATAGACTTCATATCTGGGGTCATACACCATTATGGCGTCCCCCACAGCATCATCACTGACAATGGCACAAACTTCACAGCTGATGAGGTAAAACTCTGGTGCAGCAAAATGGGCATCAAGCTCGATTATGCTTTAGTCTATCACCCACAAACCAACGGCCAAGTCGAGCGAGCAAATGGTCTTATAATGAGCGGCATTAAACCCAGATTAGTGCGTTCCTTAAAGGAGTCTAACACGCACTGGGTAGAGGAGCTCGACTCCGTACTCTGGGGGCTGCGGACCACGCCGAATCGTAGTACCGGATACACACCCTTCTTTATGGTGTACGGCGCAGAGGTAGTCTTACCCTGTGACATAATTCATGACTCACCTTGAGTGCGCATGTACGAAGAAAGAGAAGCAGAGCTTGATCGGCAGAACAGTCTGGACGCCCTAGAGGAGGAGCGCGACGTAGCCAAAGCCCGTTCCGCATTTTATCAGCAACAGGCTCGCGGATACCAAAGCAGAGAAGTACGGGCCAAAACTTATAACATTGGCGAACTAGTTCACGCCTGCCGGATAAGAAAAAGAACAAGCTCGAGCCCAAATGGGAAGGTCCCTTCATTATTGACCAAGTTCTGACCGGTGGAGCGTACCGACTGCGGGATGCATCGACTAGTCGACTCGAGCCGAACCCATGGAACGCGGCCAGGCTCCGAAGATTCTACGCCTAGTGCCGAACCCTATGTTCGTCCCCTCCCTTTGTCCATTTTTTGCATGTACATTATCTGTCTGTTTTTTCTTTCTTCCTTTCTGTTATTATTTCTCTAGGCCTTTAAGGGCCAAATTGTGCCTCGCTTGCACATTATAGATGCGCTAGCCGCGCTCATAATACCTGGGGACTTCTTTCACAGAAGCTTAATTATTTATCTGGGCCTCAGGCCCCGAACATGTGTCATGCTTCCGCATGTACCTTTTCTCACCATTATATGCATCGATATGACTTAAGTTTTGGCCAAGATGGGTTGCCTGGCTCTTGTATTTATGCCCTACGTTCTTGTTAATTCGGCTAGGGCATAAGGGGAGCACCTCTGCGATTGTTACTGCCGGGTCAGCCGGACGTGTACCTCAGACTGGGTGAAGCCGAAAGCTAGCGTTCTTAAGGGAATATTCGGTCGATGAACAAAAGATGATTTTTATTTATTGTCCATATCTGCCCCCAGATGTTTTTCCTGCGTTTCCTATCGCAGTCCGGACATGCACTTTAGGGCATGCTTACCTAGGGAAAGGAACCCTTAACGGAACTATTCTCCCTGGAAGATGTTTCTTACTACCCATGTAATTTAACATAACTAGTTGGGCACTTGTCTGTTCAAGCACTTATGACCCCTACGCCTGGTCTCCACGCATGCCCCGGTTCTTATATAACTGCGCGGGTATTCGGATACACTCCGGACTATCGGGTCCCGAGGTTGAAGCGAAAAGTTCCGCCAAGACAAATGATCTACAATCCGGCTAGAAGGCATTATACATGTCACTCATTACATAGTCATGCAGACTGACTAAATTCCTCTTCTATACCATCCAACAGGCGGTCTAGCTTACAATCCTGTTGGGAATACTTTGCGGCTAATTCTACTTGCCCAAAAACTAAGCTAACGGGGATCTCTTTTCCGTCGGGCCCCACAGGTCCGACCTCGCCCATGTGATTTCGGTCTACCTTGGTATACCGCGTCTTCACCATGGCCCAGGCTTCTCTGGCACCCTGTCGGCAGGCTGATATCTTCCATAATCGGAAGCGCTGCCGTGCTCCCTTGAGCTTCTCCGCAAGCTCTACAACGCCCTCTGGCAGGGAGACGGGCGGCCACAAGGCCTGGGCAACACCCTGCATCACCTGCCGAACTTGTTCGTGTAGATGTGACAGCTCGGATAGAAGATCACCCGCAGACCTGGGCATTTCCTATGCGGGACGAGCCGTCAGCATACCTACATACATAACGCTCTTAGTCGGCTTCTTCGCCGAACTCCTTTAAAAGGATTCATTCAAGCACTTACTGAAAATGCCGCGCCAAAGCCGCTTATTCTCCTTCTCGGAGTCTCCAAGCTGGCCCTGAATGTCTTTTAGTTCCACGCTCAGCTTAATATTGGCATCTTGGAGATTGTTTTTCTCCTGCCTAACCTCAGTCAGCACGCGTTTGCCAGCCTCTAGCTGTCGCATGACATGCTGGTCCTCCGGATTTTCTCCGGATTCATCTGCAACATCTGTTGTTAGATCTGCAGCCATGCCGCACATTATATGGTAACCATCATTCTTTAAAGTAAATGTTACCAGCAGGTGACTTTTTCGGTTCCTGCAATGCGGCCACAGCAGCCCGCAGTTGGGTCTTGCATTCCTCTAGCTCCTGTGACAGCCTAGTATTCTTCTCTGTAAGAACCTGCACAATAAAGATGATCCTTAAATCAGTTCTGCTAACTGTTTCAAGTCTCAGGGGCTACTAATACATATAAATCATCAGATTTACTTACCCGTACATCCTTTACATACTGATCCATGGCTCTGGCTAGACCATCTTGAACAGCTCGGAGGTATGCCTCTCCAGAATTGAAGGCATCAAATGCCTGTGGTGAGAAACAAGCGTCACGGAGTATGGCCCGGTGGTGCCTATGATTCATGGCGCTTTCCACCTCTGAGTTTGCAGTGGATAATCTATCTGCATCCTCTGCAGCGGGATTATCCGGCGCCCGCCCCATATCGGCTTCTGCCTCTATGTCCGGTCCTGGCGCTCGGCTGGTGGAAGCGTGATTAGTAACATCGCCGGACATATTCCGGCGAGCGTTTTTTCTATTAAAGAAACATGGGTGTCATTATATTTCGAGAAAGACGACAACCACGGAGCGGGGTTTGTTATACCTTTGCGTCGGCGTCTCTGTCCTGACCGCCTTCCTTTTTGGCCTGCCCGGCCTCGGTGCCTCCTGTTGGCGTGTTATTGCGGGTTCGGCAGGGCGTCCCGAATGCCTTCCCTGTAAAAATGCCATGTGTATATGGTGCGTGAAGTGTCTAAAAGGGGATCCTAGTTTTGGAGTTGGGATTTTTGGTTTTTATTACGTGCGATGCAGGGAGCAGTCCGGGATAGTCGGCCGTAATGGACACCATGGCATCGTCGCGGCTTAACTTATAGAATTGCCGGTCTATCAGCTCCGTGAATATAACCGAATCTTCTTCAAGTCCGGAGTCGAGGGCCCGGTCAGGGTCCTCTGGTTGTGGAGAAGGGATGCTGACCTCCTTTATGGCTTTTTGCAGTTCATGCCGCAAGGTGGCAAGGTGAATACTTACGACAAAGAATGCGGGAAAAATGGGAGCAGGGAGATATAACTTACCCAGCTTGGAGGATTGTACATGGAGAATCCATCCCGTGGCTTGATGCGGGTGAACTCCTCTTCCTCACCCTTGAACAATTCCGACAGAATTTTTGCTAAAGCGGCGGCATTGTTCAGACCCTTATGTCCGCAGTGGGTGGCGTCATCCACCCCGTTATAACACCACAAGGGGTGCCCACGATATTGAAGTGGTTGCACTCCCCGCATTATACAAATCGACATAACTTCGATTACTGTCAATCCTGATCGAGCCAGTGCTTTAATTCGGTTCATCAGATAGAGGACTTCTCCATTGTCTTCCACCTGGGGGCTCCGTGGGCGCCAACTTCGGCGTTTCTTCAGAGGAGCATTGTTGAACTCAGGAAGACCCCGCCGAACAGGGTCTGGAAGGGGAACGCCCTCCATATAAAACCATTCTGAAGGCCAGTTTTCGGGTGACTTCTTTGAAGTACCGGACAGGTCTCCGGTATCGGCGATGCGCCATATTTCGGCTCCGCCCACTTGATAAAGTGACCCCCGCTGTGTGCGAGGGACAAGGCAAAATAGCCTTTTCCATAGCTCAAAGTGAGCCTCGCAACCCAGGAACAACTCGCAGAGAGCCACATAGCCGGCGATATGTAGGATGGAGGCGGGGGTGAAATTGTGTAATTGGAGGCCGCAGAACTCCAGGAGCCCGCAGAGGAACGGATGAATTGGAAATCAGAGTCCCCTTAATAGATAGGGAACAAGGCAGACCCGTTCCCCCATAGAGGGATCTGGAAAGCTCTCCGCTTGCTCCCCGCCATTATAGGTGGCAAGCCCGGCTCGAACGGGCACCATGCACGCCGGAGGGAGAAATCCCTTAGTCTGCATTTCGACTAAACGACTGTATGGGACTGAACACCTCTCCCAATCACCGGGCTTAGGGCTTCGGGGGCGGGAGGAGGAGTTGTGGAGGTCGGCCATGCTGGAATGGATCTTTCCGGAACGCGCTCTGATGGACTCTCGCTGGGGGAGGATGGTATGGATTGGATCTAAGGATCCCCATCCCTTTAATAGACAATTTATTTATCTGGCTAGGGGGCGAATGTAAAAACGCCCTGGCGCCTCGTATTCATTCGACGCGTGGGAGAAAGCCCTTATTGGGCATAGAAGCCAAGAGGTCCAAACATTTATGGGACCGGACACTGCTTTACAAACGTTCAAAATATGGAGAAGAACCCGCCTTGCAATGCCGAAGACAATACTACGTGCGGACTCATCGTCATTGAAGCCTGGTTCGGGGGCTACTGAGGGAGTCCTGGATTAGGGGGTATCTGGACACCCGGATTATATCCTTTGGTCGGATTGTTGGACTATGAAGATACAAGATTGAAGACTTCGTCTCGTGTCCGGATGGGACTCTACTTGGCATGGAAGGCAAGCTAGGCAATACGGATGTGTATATGTCCTCCTTTGTAACCGACCTTGTGTAACCCTAGCCCCCTCTGGTGTGTCTATATAAACCGGAGGGTTTTAGTCCGTAGGACAACATACAATCAGACCATAGGCTAGCTTCTAGGGTTTAGCCGCTTCGATCTCGTGGTAGATCAACTCTAGTAATACTCATATCATCAAGAATAAATCAAGCAGGATGTAGGGTTTTACCTCCATCAAGAGGGCCCGAACCTGGGTAAAACATCGTGTCCCCCGCCTCCTGTTACCATGCACCTTAGACGCACAGTTCGGGACCCCCTACCCGAGATCCACCGGTTTTGACACCGACAGGGAGGGACCTCGGCGCCCTTGAACAGCACCTTCCAGACGTCCTTGTGCGTCGTGTCGAAGAGCTTGCTCAGAGTCTGGTGCTGGGCCGGGTCAAACTCCCACAAGTTGAAGTCCCGTTGTTGGCACAGGAGAATCCGGCGGATGAGCATGACCTGGACTATGTTAACAAGCTTGAGCTTCTTGCTTGTCATGTTCAGGATACATTTCTGGAGTCCGTCCAGCTCCACCGATGAACCCCACGACAGGCTCTTCTCTTTCCATGAAGTGAGCCGTGTAGGGAATCCGGATCGAAACTTGGGGGCAGCCACCCATTTGGTGTCACGCGGCTCGATGATGTAGAACCACGCCGATTGCCACCCCTTTATGGTCTCCATGAAGGAGCCTTCAAGCCATATAACGTTGGGCATCTTGCCCACCATGGCTCCGCCGCATTCTGCTTGTTGGCCGCCCACCACCTTCGGCTTGATATTGAAGGTCTTTAGCCATAGGCTGAAGTGGGGGCGGATGCGGAGGAAAGCCTCGCAAACGACGATGAACGCCGAAATGTTGAGGATGAAGTTCGGGGCCAGATCATGGAAGTCCAGCCCGTAGTAGAACATGAGACCACGGACGAATGGATGAAGGGGAAACCCCAGTCTGTGGAGGAAGTGGTGGAGGAAAACTACCCTCTCATGGGGTTCTGGGGTAGGGACGATCTGCCCCGCAGCGGGCAGCCGATGCGTGATATTCGCGGCTAAGTATCCTGCTCCGCGCAGCTTTTTGATGTGTTGCTCCGTAATGGAGGAAGCCATCCACTTGCGTCCCGCTCCGGACATGTTTGGAGGAGGTTGAGGAGAAAGATGTGGACTTGGGTGTTGGAGCTCGAGTGCGCAAGAGTGGATGAGCAAGGAGGAAGAAGGCTTGGGTAGAAAAAGGTTAAACCTTGTCCCTTTATAAGGGCGGCTGAAACTATGCGCCTCCACTAGCCTGGTAAAACTCGCTTATCCCCCAAGCGCCATAATCGATGGAGCGGATGGGTTACCCATGCCCGTATTGATGAGAATCCCGTAATAAGGGGGACACGATCTCTGCTTTGACAAGACATGCCAGAAAACTACCTCGCGTTATGTGCGGGGCTAGTTAAATGAAACGGTTCGAATAATCACAGGGCCATGGCTTAATGTCATGTTGCCAAAACGTGTCAGCAGATTAGATTTGTGGAAATATTATTCTCTCTGCGGAGATATGTGGAACTTGTTTTGCAGGGTCGGACACTATCCTTTTATTTGAACTCTTATGTGGTATATCCGGAGGAGGAACCCGCCTTGCAATGCCGAAGACAACATTGCGCGTCGGACTCATCGTCATTGAAGCCTGGTTCAGGGGCTACTGAGGGAGTCCGGGATTAGGGGTCTCCGGACAGCCAGACTATATCCTTTGGCCGGACTGTTGGACTATGAAGATACAAGATTGAAGACTTCGTCTCGTGTCCGGATGGGACTCTACTTGGCGTGGAAGGCAAGTTAGGCAATACGGATATGTATATCTCCTCCTTTGTAACCGACCTTGTGTAACCCTAACCCTCTCCGGTGTCTATATAAACCGGAGGGTTTTAGTCCGTAGGACAACATACAATCATACCATAGGCTAGCTTCTAGGGTTTAGCCTCTCCAACCTCGTGGTAGATCAACTCTTGTAATACTCATATCATCAAGAATAAATCAAGCAGGACGTAGGGTTTTACCTCCATCAAGAGGGCCCAAACCTGGGTAAAACATCGTGTCCCCTGCCTGCTGTTACCATCCTCCTTAGACGCACAGTTCGGGACCCCCTACCCGAGATCCGCCGGTTTTGACACCGACAAGCCCCAAACAATTGTTTATAGTAATTAGAGATATACAATTTTAGGTTCTCGTGTCCTACAATTGTACCCTCATCCTGCTCAAGTTGGAAAATTTTCTTCTTTCTGTGTTTTCCATTTGCAATCATATGGAAAAACTGGGTATTGTCGTCCCCTTGGGCGATCTTCCACACTTTGGCTCTAAGTGCTCATTTCATCTCTTCTTCTCTGAGAAGCTCCCGCAATCTTTTCTGAGCCTCTGTCTTAGATGCCCAATCATTCGCATCTAAAAAGGTGGATTCGGCCTTGAGATCAAGCTCATTTATAAGGTTTATAAGCCTATCTTTTTCCACCTCATAAATTCCACAAACATTTTTAGCTTAGCCCCTCAGGAACTGCCTCAAGTGCCTAATCTTATTTTGCCATCTCTCAATATTCGATATCCCTTGGCCCTAGCCCATTCTTGGGCTATGAGCTCAATGAAGTTGTTGGTGCAATGATAGGCCCCTTATGTTTTGGAGTTTATTGACATAAACAGTTTGGGACTTATGTGTTTGCTAGTGCACACAGAGTAACAGGTCCCTGGAGTAATCGAGGAGTTTGATGAAAATTACGAAGATAATCTCCCTGCGCAACAGCGAAGGTTATCACCGAAGATAAAGCTAACGAGAGTGACCCCTAAAAATTGCCGAAGTCTAAGCAATTGGTTCGGTGAATGTTTGAAGCAAACGACCGCGCTCGAGGAAGAATGAAGACGAAGTGAAGACGTAGCATTTATTTCGTTGTTCTTCTTCTTTTATTGAGTCATAGGACCACCACTATATTAAGAGGGGCATAGCATTTTGAAGCTTGCATGCCTGCAGGTCGACTCTAGAGGATCCCCGGGTACCGAGCTCGAATTCGCCCTATAGTGAGTCGTATTACAATTCACTGCGAGAGGTTTGCCTGGGACACAGGAGTTAGCATTACTTGTTCCTCAAGTAATGTCACCGTTTGTCGTGGAATTTTCACGGCAGATGTCCTAGTGTGAGGACTTAGTCATGGAGCCATCGCATTGAGGTTAGCTTAAACGGGTTAATCAGGACAAAGGACACGAGGAGTTTATACTGGTTCGACCCCTTACGATGAAGGTAAAAGCCTAGTCCAGTTTGTAGTTGGTATTGCTAGGGTTTCGATGAGCAGGGAGCAAATACACTTGACCCGGCTCTCGATCTGTTGTTTCTTGTTCCAAGCCGCCTCTAGGTCATCCCCCTATATACATGGGTTGACGCCCTACGGCCCTCAGAGTCCCGGTCGGCTTATACAACGTATTCGGCTCGGTGATCTTTCACATATGCCATACAATACAAGTTTACAGACATGGCGGTTTACACTCATGGGCCTTAAGCCGCCTTCGGGTCTGGGCCCTCTATTAAGCCTATCTGTGAACCGACGTAAGCTCTTGGGCTTCATTGAGATGAATTGTCATAGGGATGACCCGGCCCCTCCTGGGCAGGTCATACCTAATAGTTATACCCCAACATTAGGCCCCAGGTTGACTTGAACTTGTTCATGTCAATCTCCAAGATTTGGAAAAATCCTTCCATATCCGCCGCAAAAACTCTGTAACCCGCCATCACATCATCTCCAAGAATTTCGGAAACCCGCCACGACGTCATCATTAACGGATCTTTATCTTAATGTCCTCCCGAAAATCGAGGCGTTCAATTAGCTGGATAACCATCATTCGGCCTCCTCGTCTTTCACGCCTGCTTGTTTTCCTGTGTCCTTATAAATAGGGCTATAAGGTCATCTCTCGTTCTTCTCCTTCTCCTTTCTTCCTCACAACGCGTCGTCCCGCACTAACCTCGCCGCCGTCGACCTCCGTCTTTGACCTCAACTCTGGCCGCTGCATCGCCCTGAGTGGACCAGAGAACCGCGGCGCCACCCCGCTTTCCGGACAGCATCGGTAAGCCTTCTGTTCCTCATCATGGATCCATCATTAGGGTTTGTTGGTGTTCTTCGGTGTTCATCGGTGTTTGTCACTGTACTTCCTGTTTCTTTGTTTAGATCCATAGGTTAGATCCAAAAGCTATAGGAATCTTGCGCGCTAGCAGTTTCAGTGCTTGTTTTCATACTAAAACATATCCCCACTGCGACAGATCTCCTCTAGGGCTTCTCTGCTCTTCCTCTATCACTTTTTTATATGAATTTATCCTCCCTTCTTTTGAACAGTGGCAGATCCAAATTTATAACCTCAATCTGCGGAATCTGTTTCTCCCAATACTTAGCAAATTCTGTTTTTGACAACTCTTGAATAACTTAGTCATGGCGGCTTACTCCGTCGGCTTATCTTTATTTCATATATCATTAGCCCTCACTGAAGACGCCATTATAAACATGCACTGTAATTGTTGACTTGCAATTCTACCAACTAACTTGAGCCGGTAAATTATTTCCTTCTAGATTGTCCTTTCACCATGCCGCCAAAGACGATGACAACTTGCAACTGGGTCCCTTCCACAATCACCGAGGGCACCTTGAAAGACTTTGTCACTGTTGGATATTTACCGAAAAAAGTGTCATGTCTTACCGCGCTCCTGACCCGTCTGAAGAGAGACCTCAGCCGAAGGACGGTGAAATTATTGTCTTCACCGATCATATGAACCGGGGCTTCTCACCACCTGGCTCAAAATTCTTTAGAGATGTTCTGCATTTTTTCAAACTTCACCCGCAAGATATCAGACCCAATTCCATATCAAATATCTGCAACTTCCAAGTTTTCCGTGAGGTTTATCTTCAAGAAGAACCTACTATTGAACTCTTTAGAGAATACTTCTACTTGAACCACCAGAATGAATATACCAACGGCCCCAGCTTGGAACTTGGCGGGATTTCAATTCAATGCAAACGAGATGCCATCTTCCCTCTTGTAGTTCTACCAAGCCATCCTAAGGACTGGAATCAAACATGGTTTTATTGCAAGGATACCTCGCCATCTGACGAAAATCCAATGCCGAGTTACCGCGCTGATCGTCTTGACGCCAAATACCAACTCCCTGATAAACTTACTGCCGCCGAATGCAAGAAACTTGTCCCCACAATCAGGAAAGTTCAAGCCTTACTGGGAAATGGCTTAACTGGAGTTGACTTAATCCGTTGTTGGGTCGCGTGGCGGATCATCCCTCTGAGTCGCCGATCCGGCTTGATATGTAACTATATCGGAGGAACAGATGACCCTCTACGCCATAGCTCTCTAGGACTGACCAAAGAAGGTATCGTTGAGATTGCAACCACTCTTGTTAACAGCAAATATGAAGACTGCAGCCAAGTAGGTTTGAACCCTTTTTGCAAGATTAACCCGGCGCCAGAGGTAAATCCTTTGACTTCTTTTTCCTCAGCAGTTAAGTATTTGCATGAATTTCAACATGTTCTCCTTTCACAGGCTAAATCTGACTTTTGGAAAGCCAAATACGACCATGAGGCTGCCAAAAAAGTTAGAGCTGCTGCGATAGCCGCCAAGAAGACCGTCAGAAAATCTAAGAAGAAACCGACTACCTCTGATTTATTCAAGTTGGATGACATCTCTGAGACGGAGGTAGCCCTTGACTCTCTTGGTCTGTTTTTTAACAATCTTATTGACACTGACTATTGCCAGGATGACACGGGGACCATCCAGGCAGTCGAAGAAGAGGTAACTATTACTTCCTCCAACTCAGAACCTTTACCAAGGCAGAAACTTTGGCGGGTAACCCGGAAAGTAAGGTTTTCACACCCCGTGGCTTATTTAGATCCTCATTTTCTTTTGAAACGACAGCAACATGAGAGACGCTGCCAGACCCGGACTGGTGGAGAAGACAATTTACCCTTCGGCTTACCGAATGCTCCTCGGAAACGCCAAAATGAGGTTCCTTTTAACTTTAACCCTTTGTATTTACCAACTAGTTACTTTTATCAATCACTCAATTTTGATTCCACTCTTTGCAGGAGATTTCTCGTTCCTCCTGTGGTGATTCATCACAAACTCAATTGCCGGCTTTCAAGACTGCTCCCGGGTAAAGATAATTATCCTTCTTCTGTACCTTTATATCTGCATCATTATACTGACTCATTCAAATTCCTTTAGCGGTCAAGCAAAGCCCAAAAAAGAAAAGGTGACAAAGCCGGCTGAGGATCCAAAATCTGCTGAACTGGAATAGCCAATCCTTGTACCAGAACACTTTGAAGCTCCGGAAGATCCTGTTGTCAGCGCTCGACCGGATTTACCTGAGCCATCTGTTGACGAAACCATTCTAGATCCATCAACTATTGAACCGTCAAGCTCAGCTAACCCGCCAGAGACTCACAGTGATGATGTTTTAATCACTAGTACCACATTCATCGAACCGGGGAATCCAGCTGTTCTAGCAAGACACTCTGCCAAATAGGAAGTTATGGAAAGGCAGAAAGTAAGGTTTGATATTTCCCACTATGCTCATCTGAGTATTAGTGAAGTGCTATCTGGTTATCTCAGTCAAGTGCATTCCAGCCGTGATACAGAAATTGAGATGGTCAAACAGATGCACCAAAAATATGAGGTACGTTCTCCGGTTTATATAAGTTATATACCCTGCCAGCCTCCAAGTCTTCTGATTATGATAAAATTGAATGATCTGTAGACTTAAAAGACTTATAAGCCTCTGCCTTAGACTCCCTCCAAGTTCGGTTTATAACTAAACCGGATGCTGATAATATTTCCATTTGCATGTGTAGCCCCCAAGGGCCAGTTTAATCAGTATGAATGAGCCGGTCCTACTATTCATTGCATAGAACTGAACCGTATAGCCCTCATGAGCCGGCTAAGACTGTTGAAAGCTTATCCGGCTCATTTGCAGAAAAAGTCAAGCAATATGCATTAGCCCCCAAGTGCCAAGTGTTGTTGCCTACAAAACACTTGGGACTTTTTAGAAAGAGTCGTTTCCTTTGAAAAATTTGCGCTGACAGACATTAGCCCCCAAGTGCCAAGTTTTATTGCTTGCAAAGCACTTGGGACTTGTTTTTTATAATCTGCCATGAAACTGAACAACCTTATGTTGTATGTAGGCTGCGACTGCAGAACTAGAATCCCAATTTTCTAAGGCCAAGACCCGACTGGTGACTCAAGAGATTGAAACAAAGAAAGCTGAATCCAAATTCCAGTTGAGTGTGTCTGAAACAGAAAAACTGAAGACCAGCTTTACTACGGGGAGACAGGCTTGGGCCAATGAGAAGACTGCCTTGATGCAGCGTGCGGAGAAGGCTGAGGCGGCTATGGAAGAGGTTACCGCTGAACTCACCGGTTTAAAGAAACGTGTGTCTCAAATGGTTTCTGCAATCTTTGGTAAGCACCTTGTTACGTACTCAAAGTAAGTATTTTCCATTATAAGCCGCCACTTAACCCATTGTGTAAATTTAACAGGTCCCAGGAGCAGCAATCTGAGCCGAGATACACTAGTAAAGCTCAAGGCGGTTTACACACTTGTGGAGCAATTGTATACTGGAGCTCAACGGACTCTTGCCATTATCTCCCCCGTGAATCAAGGACCAAACTTATTAAGCGATGTCTTGAAGAAGTTGTCTATCTTGCCCGCTAGGTTCCAAGAAATCAAGCGATCTTGTGCTAGAGCCGGAGCCGTGACAGCTTTGAGCCACTCCAAAGCCCGGGTACCAGAGTTAGACCCGGCGGACATAGCTAGTGGGTATCCCAGCCTTAAGGAAGATGGATCTCCTTTTGACCAAGAAGACTTTGCTGCCTGCGTAAAACAAATTTGCCCTCCTACTACCATCATTGCTGAAGAAACAAACCTCACCAAGTATCAGCCGGGTTTTGATGCAGACAATAAGAAGGTGGCGACTCCTTCATATAAAGTGATGGACTTAATCCCGCTGATTCGTAAGCACACTTTCACCCCTAAGATTGACCCGTCTGGTCTGATTGATGATGAGGCTGAATTCGTCGCCCTTCATGGCTTTGACTGGTCCAAACCCAACTTACAGACGGTGGAGGAGGACGAACCGGAAAGGGATGAGGCGCAACCATCAAATTAGCCAGGCCAAGACTCATGAATCGGCTCCGGTTTATCATCTGCTATATGGGAGACTGAAAAACACTTTATAATTTTGGGCTCCACGCGCATTGTAATATGCTAGCTTTAAACTTCTTGCTCTGCTATGCCATCGTGCATATTGTGCTACTTATAACACTTATTTATCCGTTATGTGAAGATATGCTATATAACCCTTATGATATTAACAATTTTGAATATGTTCCTGCATACAACAGATAAAAAGTGTCCTGGCGGTTTAGCGCTGGACGGGTTATAATGCCCCAACATGAACTTATCATGATTTACAACCAAGGCTGGTCAAAATAATAATCATATATGAAAAAAATATCATACCTGTGATATTTGATCACACTTGTTGATTTTACCAAGCCAGTGTAGTAAGGGCGATAACCCAAGACTTTGGATGCTGGTACTTATCAGAGATTGCCGGCTTATGAACACAACCAGACCGGGTTAATAAACATCGGATATTTACCTTTATTTTATACTAGCGACTTATATTCAAAGACCAGGCCGGGTTAATAAACACTGGTTAATGTCATATATGACTCAGAAGGAATTATAAGCCTTATTGTTTTTCAACCATGTATTACTATGTCACCAAACAAAAAATCTCAAAAAGACATTCAAATCAAAACAACAGAAAAATCCGAGGCTTTCATAGGCCGCCAAGCCAAAATATCTTCTTCAATGAAACTAGCATTAGCCACTGGAAGGTACGCGCTTTCCGTGAGCCGGCCCTCATTGACCCAATCAACATTTTAACCCGGATAAGTTCAGTTCTTATTTAAAGATAGATTTATCAGGAGTACGCGGGGTTAGAGCAGCATCATGCATCACATGCCAATTTATCCAAGCTTCAAGGAAGGCGGCTTTACAGACTGAGCTTCTCCTTGCTATCCGTAAAACATGCCCTCTCATGACAAACCGGCGTTTTAACCTTAATGAGTTCAGGGCCTTGTTTAAAAGATTGACAGTTAAGAGTTCGGCAGGTCAATCAGGATTACCTGATGGAGAAGCATCTGGCATACATGCATGAAAGGATCGAGAAGAGGTGTTTAGAGGGGGGTGATTAGACACTAAGTACCAAAAGTTGCAGTTTTTAACTTCTTTAAGTTGAAGTGGAGTTTTGGCACAAGTTTAACAAACACAATACATATCAAGCAAGCATGCAAAGAGTTTATGAGCAGCGAAAAGTAAAGCATGCAACTTGCAAGAATGTAAGGGGAAGGGTTTGGAGAATTCAAACACAATTGGAGACACGGGTGTTTTTGTCATGGTTCCGATAGGTGGTGCTATCGTACATCCACGTTGATGGAGACTTCAACCCACGAAGGGTAATAGTTGCGCGAGTCCACGGAGGGCTCCACCCACGAAGGGTCCACGAAGAAGCAACCTTGTCTATCCCATCATGGCCATCGCCCACGAAGGACTTGCCTCACTAGCGGTAGATCTTCACGAAGTAGCCGATCTCCTTGCCCTTACAAACTCCTTGGTTCAACTCCACAATCTTTGTCGGAGGCTCCCAAGTGACACCTAGCCAATCTAGGAGACACCACTCTCCAAGAAGTAACAAATGGTGTGTTGATGATGAACTCCTTGCTCTTGTGCTTCAAATGATAGTCTCCCCAACACTCAACTCTCTCTCACAGGATATGGATTTGGTGGAAAGAAGATTTGAGTGGAAAGCAACTTGGGAAGGCTAGAGATCAAGATTCATATGGTGGGAATGGAATATCTTGGCCTCAACACATGAGTAGGTGGTTCTTTCTCAGAAAATGTGTATTGGAAGTGTAGGTATGTTCTGATGGCTCTCTCAACGAATGAAGAGTGCGTGGAGGGGTATATATAGTCTCCACACAAAAACTAACCGTTACACACAACTTGCCAATCTCAGTGGGACCGAATTGATAAACTCGGTTGGACCGATTCAGCAAATCTAGTGACCGTTAGGATTTTCGATGGGACTGACTGGATCAACTCGGTGGGACCGATGTGCTAGGGTTAGGGTAAATCCATAACTCGGTTTGACCGATTACTCAAACTCGGTGGGACCGATTTGGGTAATAAGCAAAACAGAGAGTTGGCCAAGCAAACTCGGTGGGGCCGATTGCATATCTCGGTGGGACCAAAAATATTGCAACAGGTAACAGAGAGTTTGCAAACCCATCTCGGTGAGACCGAGATCCCATCGGTGAGACCGAACTGATTAGGGTTTCTGGCAGTGGTTATGTCAACTGAACTCGGTGGCTCCGGATAGAAAGAGTCGATGGGGCCGAGTTGGATATTTGGTGTGGGACATATATGGAAGTGGGAAGGTAGTTGAGGGTTTTGGAGCATATCACTAAGCACTATGAAGCAAGAACCTCATCAAGCAACACCTCATCCCTCCTTGATAGTATTGGCTTTTCCTATAGACTCAATGTGATCTTGGATCACTAAAATATAAAATGTAGAGTCTTGATCTTGAATCTTGAGCCAATCCTTTGTCCTTAGCATCTTGAAGGGGTTCCACATCCTTTAGTCCATGCCACTTAATTTGTTGAACTTGTCTGAAACATACTAGGTAAAAGTATTAGTCCAACAAGAGATATGTTGTCATTAATTATCAAAATCACCCAGGGAGCACTTGTGCTTTCAATCTCCCCCTTTTTGGTAATTGATGGCAACATACATCAAAGCTTTAGATAAAGATATAGAGAATAGCAAGTAAAGCTTTGGAAAGACATGTAACAAGCATAGGCTCCCCCTACATGTATGCAATCATGTGAATGTGGAATATAGAAGCATGTGAGAGCATAACCATGACAAAATAGCAATGTGTTACATGTATCTTCGCTATATGCATCAGAGCAAATGATGAAAATATGGGAAATGTACCTTCATGCTCATGAGTCCTTCTTGCAAACAGTATGTACATCAGCAAGAAATTCTCATTCACATGACTATGATGCATATACTTACCTTGTGGTCTTGAGTTGGCTAGGATGGGATGAGCCTGCGTAAACAAGGTTAGATAACACAGATGCACCCACTAGCTGGAGCAAACAAAAGAAACCACAAGAGTACCAAGACTGGGATGACATGTAGAGTGAGTACAGAGTACCACGATAGATATTGACATGTCCGCAAAGAGAAGGATATGCAATAAATTTAAGAATTTTCTTTCCCTTGGAAGTCTTGCTCCCCCTAAATCTAGCATGGGATACTAGGAGAAGATAGAGCTCAAAGAACAAATGAACAGAGCTAATGCAAATAAGCACATATGAACATGTCTTTCCCCCAAGAAGATATGTGGCATCTCTCCTCGTGAACATCAAGCATATGGGATCCTTGAAGATTACTCTTTCCTAGAGTATTCCCTCCCCCTAGAGATCTCTCCCCCTAGAGATATTATTAAGCTTTGATGTGATCTCTCTCTCCCCCTTTGACATCAATTTCCAAGAAGGGTTTTCTGGAATTTGTTGTGAATGGGTTCGGTCCTTGAATCACAGTACAAAGCATTAAGGTAAATGTGATGCTTGCAGAGGACAAGATTCATTGAGTGGAGCTGGATCAAGAATAAAACAGGAATAAATGGCAAAATGTTTTTCCTGTAGTGAAATCGTTGTCACCGAGTTGTATGCTTCGGTTGCCCCGAAAATCTTCGGCTAGACCAGAAACATGAAACCGGTGGAACCGAGTTCATCACAGAGAAAAACACTTGTCACCTCAGCTCACTAGACAAATAAGATCTCACAAAGATTTGCAATGAATTTGATGCAGAGAATGCAGAACAAAAAGCAAAGAAAAGAAACTAAAAGATCTAGATGAAGTGAAGGGGAAACAAATATGCATGAGACAAATGCAAGAACACAGAAAATAACATAAGAGAACTTCATCTAGAGTTGGGCGGTGACAAAGTCACCTATGTTAGAGTACATTGACTTAGGAGTCAAGTGAGATCACTTGATCATAGGTCGTACTCATCGTTTAAGCTCAAAATGGGGTTACCATTTTTCGTTTAAGTATCTTCATGTATTCACATCTTGTCGAGTTGCTTTGACTCATGACTTGGAGTAAAGCTACTCTAAGATGGAATAACATACCTTGGGTGGCGGTGTTGATCTTGATCATGTAGTTGAACTTGTGTGGGTTGCACAAGGTTGATGTAGCCCATCAATAGTTGGGAGCACCCTTTGGATTTTGAGTTCACCTACCTACATGGGTTAGTTTTCGCAAGGAAGAGCACTTGTGTATCCAACATGACAATCATGAAACTCAACATAGAATTTGTCAAAGGATATGTTTCAAAGGTTTCGTGCTTCCTTGTCATCAACCACCATTGTGTAGAGACTTGGTGATGTAGAGATTGCTCAAGATGTGAGTGAGTTGCAATCTCATAGAATTAGATTCATCCAAGTACCTACAAGGGTTAGATAACATGCAAGATGCAAATTTTCAAGACATAGGATAATCATCAAAATATCGAGTGATTAGTCGTAAGATCAAGTCTTGCATGTATCCAATGAAGTTCCTACTCCAAGTTTGAAGCATCAATGATGTTCAATTCACCTCTTAACCTGCAAAACACTTTCTCATCAAGTGGTTTAGTGAATATATCCGCTAATTGCTTATCGATGCGAACATGCTTAAGGTTTATGTCACCCTTAGCAACATGATCTCGAATGAAATGATGACGAACTTCGATATGCTTAGTTCGAGAGTGTTGCACGGGATTGTGAGCAATCTTGATAGCACTTTCATTGTCACGGAGTAATGGAACATGTTTCACATATATCCCATAATCTTTAAGAGTTTGGGTCATCCAAAGTAATTGAGCACAACATGAACCAGCGACAATGTATTCCGCTTCGGCAGTGGATAAGGATACCGAGTTTTGTTTCTTGGAAGACCAAGAAACAAGAGATCTACCAAGGAATTGACAAGTACCCGAAGTGGACTTTCTATAAACCTTGTCACCGGCATAGTCCAAGTTGGAGTAGCCAACAAGATCGAAGGAAGCCCTCTTTGGATACCAAATGCCAAAATTTGGTGTATGTATTAAGTATCTCACTATCCTCTTCACGGCCTTAAGATGACATTCCTTAGGAGCAGCTTAATATCATGCACACATGCACACACTTAACATGATATTGGGACATGAAGCACATAGATATAACAATGAACCAATCATAGAGCGGTAAACTTTTTGATCAACCGGTTCACCATCTTTGGTCAAATCAAGATGTCCACTAGTAGGCATGGGTGTAGTCATACCTTTGCATTCTTGCATATTGAACTTCTTGAATAAGTCCTTGGTGTACTTTGTTTGAGAGACAAAGGTGCCTTCCTTAGTTTGCTTGATTTGCAAACCAAGAAAGAATTTGAGTTCACTCATCATAGACATCTCAAACTTCTCCGACATTAGCTTCCCAAACTTTTCACTAAAATGAGGGTTAGTTGATCAAATATAATATCATCGACATAAATTTGGCATACAAATAGTTCTCCATTAACCCTTTTAGTAAAAAGAGTAGAATCTATTTTTCCAATTTCAAAGCCTTTTTCAATAAGGAACATGGTCAAGCATTTATACCATGCTCTAGGAGCTTGTTTAAGACCATAAAGGGCTTTGTGAAGTTTATAGACATGATTAGGTTTCTTAGGATTGACAAATCCGGGAGGTTGCTTAACATAAACTTCCTCCTCTATTTCACCATTCAGAAAAGCACTTTTAATGTCCATTTGGTACAAGGTGATATCATGGTGATTAACATAAGCAAGTAAGATGCGAATGGACTCAAGTCTAGCAACGGGAGCATATGTCTCACCATAGTCCATACCTTCGACTTGTGTGTAGCCTTGGGCGACAAGACGTGCTTTGTTGCGAACCACTTGTCCATCTTCATCTTGCTTGTTGCGAAACACCCATTTGGTACCAATGATGTTGTGGTTGTTGTCGGGCTTTTCAACTAATGTCCACACTTGATTTCTCTCAAAGTTGTGTACGTCTTCATGCATAGCGTTTATCCAATCCGGATCTTCCAATGCTTCTTCAACCTTCATAGGTTCAATGCGAGAGATGAATGAATAGTGTTCACAAAAGTTAGATAAACGAGTTTTTGAGCGAGTGATTCTCCCGGTTTGGATATCATTGTAGATTTGCTCCACGGGATGATCTTTAGCAATTCTTGCTCGAACTCGTGAAAGCCTTTTCTTGGGTCTTTGTTGAACATCTTCTTCATCTTGTTCTTCTTCTTGGCCTTCTTCATTGTTAGCGTTGTCGTTCTCTTGTCATGGTGGAGAAGGAGGTTGTTGACGTTCGTCTTGGTGCACTTCCTCGTTTTCTTCATCTTGGTGTGTCCCACTCGTGGATGCTTCCGTATCAACTCTTCATTCACCTTGTCGTGAGGTAGAAGCTTCCACTTGGATGGACGAGGTACTCTCCTTCACCTCCATTGGACGAATCTTGCCGATAGACAAGTCTTGGATTGTTTCCGAGGTATCTTTGTCTCCTACATCAATTGGCAATTGCTCTACTTGTGAGCCATTAGATTCATCAAACTTCACATCTACCGTTTCTTCAACCTTTCGGGTGAAATTGTTGTAGACACGGTATGTGTGAGAGTTTGAGCCATAACCAAGTAGGAAACCTTCATGAGACTTAGGAGAAAATTTAGAACGACGATGCTTATCAAGAATGTAGCACTTTGAGCCGAATACTCGAAAGTATCCAACTTGGGGTGTGTTACCGGTGAGGAGCTCGTATGCCGTCTTGCCGAGTAGCTTGTGAAGATACAAACGATTTGTTGCATGACAAGCTGTCTCAACCGCTTCCGCCCAAAAGTGTTTTGGCGTCTTGTACTCATCAAGAATTGTTCTTGCCATCTCGATAAGTGTCCGGTTCTTCCTCTCAACAACTCCATTTTGCTGAGGTTTGTACGTAGCCGAGAACTCATGTGTGATCCCTTCTTCGTCAAGAAAGGTATCTACATTTGCGTTCTTGAACTCCGTTCCGTTGTCGCTCCGAACCTTCTTGATCTTCACGTCAAATTGATTTTGGGCCTTCCTAGCAAAGTTTTTGAAGATCTTTTGGACCTGCGATTTGTCATCAAGAAAGAACACCCACGTAAATCTTGAAAAATCATCAACTATGACCAGACCAAATGAGTTACCACCGAGACTCTTGTAGGCGTTTGGACCAAAGAGATCCATGTGAAGTAGCTCGAGTGGTCTTCTTGTGGTCATGATGTTCTTAGCGCGATGACTTCCTCCAACTTTTTTCCCTGCTTGACACGCACTACAAAGTCTATCCTTGTCAAATATGACATCGTTAACGCCAAGGATATGATTTATTTTAATGAGTTTGTCAAGGTTTCGCATGCCCACATGGCCTAGCCTTCTATGCCACAACCAGCCTTTAGAAGATTTAGCAATTAAGCAAGTTTTAGGTTGAGCCTTTTTAGTGAAATCAACAATGTAAAGATCTCCTCTACGTATACCGGTAAAGACCATTTTATGATTATCTCGACGAATCACTTGGCAGTCTACTTCAGTAAACAGGACATTGAAACCAAAATCGGCAAGTCTAGATACTGAAAGTAAGTTGTAGCCAAGAGATTCAACGAGCATGACATTTTGTATGGAGCTATCATGTGAGATGGCCACCTTACCAAGGCCAACCACCTTACCCTTTGAATTATCACCAAAAGTGACATACTTTCAAGGGCCGTTGTTTTCAGCAAGCTCACGGAACATCTCTTTATCTCCGGTCATATGATCAGTACATCCACTATCAAGGACCCATTCCTTTCCTCCAGCCATGTAGCCACGAAGATTTGCCATAAGACCAAAGTGTCTCATCGCATCATCGAGATTATAGTCACTATCATCATCATCTTCATCAGAGTATCCATGTTCAACATCATCTTGTGATTGATCAATTCCTAGAGAGGGTAATTCATTAGATAAATGATCATTTCTATAGTTATCTTTATGAATTCTAATAGCTCTGGAAATGATATTGCTAATGATTCCAACATCTCCTTTGGCACTCGTAAGATTAGTAAGCTCAAATAAGCAGTCACCAAATTTGGGATCATTGGAACTCATCTTAATCAAGGCAATAGACTTATGGAGGATTTCATCTAGATAATTCAAGGAATAATTTGGAAAGAGTTCCTCAAGAAATTTCCATATGGTGTAGGCACACCTAAGAGTAGGCAAACATCCAATCAAGTTTCTAGGCAAGACTCTAGTGATAAGATTAACAGTTCTAAGATTGCGAATCATGTCAATTGACTCATCAAGGGTAGGATGCATGGGATCAACATGAGGTGCACAAGGGCTAGCAATATACTTGTTCAAGTGATATTCATTGAAAATCTCAAGCATTTCATTTTTCCAATCATGAAAATATTCTCCATCAAGAATAGGCACTCTACGTCTAAGTCTCCCCAAAGTAGACTCATCCAACTTCCTCCAATGGTTTTTAAACCAAGGCAATGGAGACCAAAGCTCTGATACCAATTGAAAGGATCGAGAAGAGGTGTCTAGAGGGGGGGTGATTAGACACTAAGTACCAAAAGTTGCAGTTTTTAACTTCTTTAAGTTGAAGTGGAGTTTTGGCACAAGTTTAACAAACACAATACATATCAAGCAAGCATGCAAAGAGTTTATGAGCAGCGGAAAGTAAAGCATGCAACTTGCAAGAATGTAAGGGGAAGGGTTTGGAGAATTCAAACACAATTGGAGACACGGGTGTTTTTGTCATGGTTCCGATAGGTGGTGCTATCGTACATCCACGTTGATGGAGACTTCAACCCACGAAGGGTAATAGTTGCGCGAGTCCACGGAGGGCTCCACCCACGAAGGGTCCACGAAGAAGCAACCTTGTCTATCCCATCATGGCCATCGCCCACGAAGGACTTGCCTCACTAGCGGTAGATCTTCACGAAGTAGCCGATCTCCTTGCCCTTACAAACTCCTTGGTTCAACTCCACAATCTTTGTCGGAGGCTCCCAAGTGACACCTAGCCAATCTAGGAGACACCACTCTCCAAGAAGTAACAAATGGTGTGTTGATGATGAACTCCTTGCTCTTGTGCTTCAAATGATAGTCTCCCCAACACTCAACTCTCTCTCACAGGATATGGATTTGGTGGAAAGAAGATTTGAGTGGAAAGCAACTTGGGAAGGCTAGAGATCAAGATTCATATGGTGGGAATGGAATATCTTGGCCTCAACACATGAGTAGGTGGTTCTTTCTCAGAAAATGTGTATTGGAAGTGTAGGTATGTTCTGATGGCTCTCTCCACGAATGAAGAGTGGATGGAGGGGTATATATAGCCTCCACACAAAAACTAACCGTTACACACAACTTGCCAATCTCGGTGGGACCGAATTGATAAACTCGGTCAGACCAATTCAGCAAATCTAGTGACCGTTAGGATTTTCGATGGGACTGACTGGATCAACTCGGTGGGACCGATGTGCTAGGGTTAGGGTAAATCCATAACTCGGTTTGACCGATTAGGGTAATAAGCAAAACAGAGAGTTGGCCAAGAAAACTCGGTGGGGCCGATTGCATATCTCGGTGGGACCGAAAATATTGCAACAGGTAACAGAGAGTTTGCAAGCCCATCTCGGTGAGACCGAGATCCCATCGGTGAGACCGAACTGATTAGGGTTTCTGGCAGTGGTTACGTCAACTAAACTCGGTGGCTCCGGATAGAAAGAATCGGTGGGGCCGAGTTGGATATTTGGTGTGGGACATATATGGAAGTGGGAAGGTAGTTGAGGGTTTTGGAGCATATCACTAAGCACTATGAAGCAAGAACCTCATCAAGCAACACCTCATCCCTCCTTGATAGTATTGGATTTTCCTATAGACTCAATGTGCTCTTGGATCACTAAAATATAAAATGTAGAGTCTTGATCTTGAAGCTTGAGCCAATACTTTGTCCTTAGCATATTGAAGGGGTTCCACATCCTTTAGTCCATGCCACTTAATTTGTTGAACTTGTCTGAAACATACTAGGTAAAAGTATTAGTCAAACAAGAGATATGTTGTCGTTAATTATCAAAATCACCCAGGGAGCACTTGTGCTTTCAAGGCAGGATATCCCGGGGTTTTAGGTGAATACACCTGGCTTCCAAGCCTAGCTTTTATTAGCTATCCCAATGTTATGAACTCTTCGTTCTTTAGAACAAAAGAGCCCCCAAGTGATATTTTGAGCTATGCTCAGGGGGTACCTATGTTTGCGTCATGCTTTTGCCACAGACTCTCTTTGGCCCTAAATTTTTATGTGACCTATAGGCCAGATCAAAGGGTAATTATAACTTTGCTGTATAAAATAGAAGCCCCGATGTAACCGAAGACTCATTAATTTGGAGAGGAAAAAATGACAGAGACCCTGCTTTAGTAGGGATGCCGGCTTTATTATTTTGATCATAATATATACATAGTCAAAATATGTACATTGGAAGAGCCGGTGGCTCAGGTGTAGTATGGCCTGAGCCGAGCAATATTCCAGGGCCGGCGGGTCTCCTCCTCCGACGTGCATGAGTCCTTGTGGTCTCGAACATCGATAAGGTAATATGACCCGTTGTTTAGATTCTTGCTGACCACAAAGGGTCCTTCCCAAGGCGGGGATAACTTGTGCATATCCGCCTGATCCTGGATAAGCCAGAGCACTAGGTCGCCTTCTTGAAAAGTTTTGGTTTTAATCCGGCGGCTATGATAACGATGCAGATCTTGCTGGTAAATCGCCGAACGAGCTGCTGCTATGTCATGCTCCTCATCCAACAGATCAAGTGCTTCTTGACGTGCTCTTTCATTGTCATCTTCAACATAAGCCGCCACACGAGGCGATTCATGACGGATATCACTAGGGAGAATTGCCTCTGCTCCATAAACCATGAAGAAAGGTGTGTATCCCGTAGATCTATTTGGGGTGGTATTGATGCTCCATAACACGGAAGGTAACTCCTCCACCCAACAACCCGACGTCCTCTGCAGGGGAACCACAAGCCGGGGTTTGATGCCTTTCAAGATCTCTTGGTTTGCTCTCTCAACTTGACCGTTGGATTGAGGATGAGCCACTGATGATACATCAAGACGGATATGCTCACGTTGACAAAATTCTTCCATAGCACCCTTAGAGAGATTAGTGCCCTTGTGTGTTATAATGCTGTGTGGCAAGCCAAAACGGAAGATCAACTTCTTTATGAATTGAACCGCCTTTGCTGCATCACACTTACTGACCGGCTCTGCCTCTACCTACTTAGTGAACTTATCAACCGCCACCAAAAGGTGGGTCTTCTTATCCTCGGATCTTTTGAAAAGCCCAACCATATCGAGCCCCCAAACTGCGAATGGCCAAGTAATTGGAATCATCCTCATTCTTGAGCCGGCACATGGGCTCGGCGTGCAAATTTCTTACATCCATCACACCTACTGACGAGATCCTCTGCATCAGCATGAGCTGTTAGCCAATAAAACCCATGAAGGAAAGCCTTAGCCACAAGGGACTCTGAACCGGCATGATGACCACAATCTCCTTCATGAATTTCTCGTAAAATCTCACAGCCCTCTTCTGGAGAAACACAACATTAAAACGCCCCTGTGACACTACGATGATGTAACTCTCCATTAACAATCGTCATTGACTTAGACCGCCGGGTTTTCTGCCTAGCTAGAGTTTCATCGTAAGGTAAATCTCCTCGGGTCATATAGGCCAAGTAAGGGACTGTCCAATCTGGGATTACATGAAGAGCCGCCACACAATTGAGCCTCCGGGTCAGGGACAGCCAAATCCTCCTCTGTAGGTAACTTGACCGACGGGTTATGTAAGACGTCAAAAAAAAACATTAGGCGGCACCGGCTTACGTTGAGAACCCAACCGGCTTAAAGCATCCGCCGCTTCATTTTTCCTCCGATCAACGTGCTCAACTTGATAACCTTTGAAATGACCAGCAATAACGTCCTCCTCTCGTCGATAAGCCGCCATGAGTGGATCCTTAGAATCCCAAGTACCAAAGACTTGTTGAGCCACCAAATCTGAGTCGCTGAAGCACCTAACCCGGCTTAAGTTCATCTCCTTAGCCATCCGAAGACCGTGGAGCAAGGCCTCATACTCACCTGCACTGTTAGTACAAGGAAACATCAAACAGAGAACATAACAGAAGTTATCACCTCGAGGGAAAGCAAGAATAACTCCAGCCCCGAGCCCTCCAATTGCCTGGAGCCATCAAAGTGAATAGTCCAATACGTGTTATCCGGGTTTTCCTCAGGCATCTGCAGCTCTGTCCAATCATTGATGAAATCCACCAGTGCTTGAGACTTGATGGACGTGCGAGGCACATATTTTAACCCATGAGGTCCAAGCTCAATGGCCCACTTAGCAACCCGGCCAATTGCCTCCCTATTTTGGATGATATCCCCCAAAGGAGCAGAGCTAACCACAGTGATAGGATGACCCAGAAAATAGTGTTTAAGCTTCCGGCTAGCCAAGAACACCCCATTTACAAGCTTCTGCCAGTGTGGATACCTCTGCTTGGACTCAATAGGCACCTCACTGATATAGTAAACCGGCGTCTGAACTAGATATTCCTTTCATGTCTCCTTTCTTTCTACCACAATAGCAACACTGACAGCCCGGCTATTAGCAGCCACATATAGCAACAAAGGCTCCTTATCAATAGGGGCTGCGAGTACTGGCGGCTGAACCAGCTGCTTCTTCAAATCCTCAAACGCTGTATCAGCAGCATCACTCCAGACAAAGTCATCATCTGATACAGAGGGATAGCCTTCTCCCCCAACCGGCTTATGAACCGGCTTAACACTGCAATACGACCCACCAGACGCTGCACATCATTGATACACGCCGGCTTAGCCAGAGAGGTGATAGCTTTGATCTTCTCCGGATTAGCTTTAATTCCTCTATTAGACACCAAAAAACCAAGGAGCTTGCCTATCGGCACACCAAAAACACACTTGGCCGGGTTAAGCATCAACTTGTAAACCCGGAGATTATCAAAGGTTTCCTTCAAATCATCTATCAGTGTCTCTCTCTCTCTTTGGATTTCACCACAATATCATCCACATAGGCATGAACATTACGCCCAATTTGGTTATGAAGGCAATTTTGCACACACCTCTGATAAGTCACCTAGGCACTCTTGAGCCCAAAAGGCATAGACACATAGCAGAAGGCTCCAAAGGGAGTTATGAAAGTTGTCTTCTCCTCGTCCTTAACTGCCATCTTGATCTGATGATAACCAGAATAAGCATCCAAAAAACTCAAACGCTCACAACCCGTCGTAGCATCAATAATCTGATCAGTACGAGGGAGAGGAAAGGATCAGCCGGACAAGCCTTGTTTAAATCCGTGTAGTCCAAACACATACGCCAAGTGTCGTTTTTCTTAAGTACCAGCACCGGGTTAGCCAACCACTCAGGATGGAAAACTTCAATGATAAACCCAGCTCCCAAGAGTCGGGCTACTTCCTCTCCAATGGCCTTCCGTCTCTCCTCATTAAAACGGCGAAGAAACTGTTTGACCGGTTTAAACTTTGGATCCATATTACGAGTGTGCTCAGCGAGTTCTCTCGGTACACCCGGCATGTCTGAAGGTTTCCATGCAAAGATGTCCCGGTTCTCACGGATGAACTCGATGAGCACGCTTTCCTATTTTGGATCCAGATTAGCACTGATACTGAACTGCTTGGATGAGTCGCCAGGAACAAAATCAACCATCTTGGTATCATCTGCCGACTTAAACTTTAACACCGGATCATGCTCTGTGGTTGGCTTTTTCAAAGACGTCATATCTGCCGGGTCAACATTGTCCTTGTAAAATTTCAACTCCTCCTTTGCACAAACTGACTCAACATAAGCCGCATCGCCCTCTTCACACTCCAGAGCTATCTTACGGCTCCCATGCATTGTAATGGTTCCTTTGTGACCTGGCATCTTGAGCTGCAGATACACGTAACACGGCCGTGCCATGAACTTGGCATAAGCCGGCCGTCCAAACATAGCGTGATATGGGATGTGGATCTTGACCACTTCAAAGGTCAATGTTTCCGACCTAGAGTCATGATCATCTCCAAAAACAACTTCCAGAGCTATCTTACCGACTTGATATGCTAACTTACCAGGCACCACACCATGGAAAACAGTGTTTGACAACTTGAGATTTTTATCAGTCAACCCCATGCGACGGAAAGTTTCATAATAAAGGATATTGATGTTGCTCCCTCCGTCCATGAGTACTTTGGTAAACTTATACCCTCCGACCTGTGGTGCAACCACCAAAGCCAAATGACCCGCATTATCAACCCGGGGTGGATGATCTTCCCGACTCCACACGATGGGCTTCTCAGACCAACGTAGATAGCGAGGAACTGCCGGCTCAACAGCATTGACTAATATCTTATGAAGCTTATGGTCACGCTTACTCAGGCTAGTGGTAAAAACATGATATTACCCACTATTCAACTACTTCCGGTTGATCTGGTAACTAGACTGTTGCTGTTGCTGACCCCCTTGATTACTCTGCTGGTTGTAACCACCCTGGTTGTTGTGATTACCTTGATTTCCTTGGAAACCAGAGTTAGAACTACCACCGCCATAACCCGGACTGTGAGAGCCGGGCCCAGAACCGCCACCTGGCCCATGGCTGTCATGGAAAAGATTTGAATTTTTGTACTCCTTCATGATGTGACAATCCTTCCATAGATGCCCAGATGGTCTTTCTTTAATACCATGTTGTGGGCAGGGCTGATTCAACATACGCTCAAGATTGATACCGGATCCGCTGACTTGTGGGGGGCGGTTTACCCTTACGACACTGACCATTATTCTGTGCATTGATGTTAGCCACAAAGTCAAAACTATTATCAGCTTTGCGCTTACCGTTGCCTCCCGGATTATACTGCTGCCCCTTAGCGTTGCTGCTCCTCTTCCCCTTCCCCGCTTTATCGTCATCAGACTCAGGGTCTTTGGTACTATCAGAGTCAGCATATTTAACCAGAGCCGCCATGAGTGTCCCCATGTCATTGCAGTGGCGTTTGAGCCGCCCTAATTTCTGCTTCAAGGGCGTGAAACGGCAGTTGTTCTCCAACATCAACACCGCTGAGTCGGCATTGATGCGATCCGACGAGTGTAAGATTGTTGAGACCGGCGCACCCAATGGGTTGTTGATTCACCTTATTATTGCACACAGGAGGCTAAACCCACAATCGACATGGGTTGTTTACACGTATCTTTGAAGTTCTGGATGAACCGGGCTTTCAACTCTGCCCATGACCCGATGGAATTGGCAGGGAGCCCCTTCAACCAAGTGTGGGCCATCCCTTCTAACATTAGGGGAAAATACTTAGCACACGCAGCCTCGCTGACATCCAGTAACTCCATGGCCATCTCATAGCTCTCAATCCATGCCTTGGGACTTAAATCGGACGTATAGTTAGGCACCTTGCGAGGGCCCTTGAAATCCTTGGGCGGGCGCTCATTACATAGATCTTGTACTAAGCATGGCACGCCCAAGTTTCTAAAGGTTACACCCGGCTCCACAGAGGTGCTTGGACGAACCGGAGTTGGCTGACGATCCGCATACTGAGCCGCCAGCTCGGCCTCTCGACGAGCTCTACCTTGATCCACCACGTTTTGAGAATTTGCACCCCCGCCCGCCGGGTCATGCCCACGGGGTGGGTTACGATTCCGCCCACTGCTTGACATAGCCGGCTCATCAAGATGCCTGCTGTAACTCCAGCTCAGGCGAGGGGTAGAATGAACTCGATCACGGTTGTAAGAATAAGCATGTTGTTGAACCAGCGTTGTCTGAAGAAGATCTCTAGCCCTCCGTGTCTCGACAGCCGCTGGCGATTCACCTTCAACTAGGATACCTACCAATCTAGATGCCACGGCGATCATGTTATCCAAAGGGTTGGAGTAATGACCCGGTGGCGTCGGCACGTGCTGTGGCGGGTTATTGTTCTGACGAGGTGGATCCATCACGCGCGGTTCAACCTGCGTACCCATCCTAGGTGCTTCGACTCGGTTTACCCCTGCCGGGTTACTGGTTTCTTCTCCTGGCCTGTTAAAAAGATTTCTTGCTTCATAAACCGATGGCAGACGGGTCTGATGCCTCCTCCACATGACATCATTTGAAGCATTCTGATCCAACATGAGCCGGTAAGACTCCGCCTGAATCCGTTGTGACTGGGCATCCAAAGCAGCCCGTTCTTCAGCCATCTTAGTGCTTTCTGCATTTAGCTCCTCCTTAGCCTGTGTTATCTCATTGCGCAATCTTGTGATCCCGCGTTATGTTGATCTTGATTCGCCGGGTTAACCACCATTGTTAACAGCGTCATCAATTTATCCTGCAAATTAGTTAAAGCCTGAGCCGGCGGGCGCTCAGGGCCTCCTGCCCTAGCAGCCGCTGCCGCCCCTGACCCGAAAACCAGCTCCGCCGCAGTTGATGAGAGCTACACGGGCTGTGTACCGGCCATGAAAATTGCAACTCGATTGGGCGGCTCACAGGGGTCCGGAATACTGTCACCATCGGAACAGCCCCCAGGCCGGCCCTCTTGCAGTTGATACAATGATTCAGTCTCACCAGTAGATGACTCGTCATCACAATAAACGACGGTCTCACCACCAGATGCCGATCTATCCTCAGGTTCCGCTCCATGGATACATCCCACGAAGGCATGATTAATGGTGGGCCGAACCCGAGCGAGTCTCACATGCTGAGCCGTCTCGATGATGTCGGTGCAGATGTCCGGCTCAGGGCCCGGTTCGCCGACCTTGCCGATGAAGACGTGAATTCCGCCGAAGGGGACCCGGTACCCGTACTCAATTGAGCCGGCCTCGGGGTCCCGGCCAGTGTCATCGATGTAGAGCTTGCCGCGGCGACTCTTGGTCATCCGGCCCATGGTGTATCCCTTGATCCCTTCAAAGTTTCCCTTTAAGAACTCGAAACCATCGTGCGATAGCCCCACGATGGGCGCCAACTGTGGTAGAATTTTGACGGCAGATATCCTAGTGTGAGGACTTAGTCGTGGAGCCATCACGTTGAGGTTAGCTTAAAGGGGTTAATCAGGACAAAGGACGCGAGGAGTTTATACTGGTTCGGCCCCTTACGATGAAGGTAAAATCCTAGTCCAGTTTGTAGTTGGTATTGCTAGGGTTTCGATGAGCAGGGAGAGAATACGCTTGACCCGGCTCTCGATATGTTGTTTCTTGTTCTAAGCCGCCGCTAGGTCGTCCCCTTATATACACGGGTTGACGCCCTGCGGCCCTCAGAGTCCCGGCCGGCTTATACAACGTATCCGGCTCGGTGATCTTTCACATATGCCTTACAATACGAGTTTACATACATGGCGGTTTATACTCATGGGCCTTAAGCCGCCTTTGGGTCTGGGCCCTCTATTCAGCCTATCTATGAACCGTCGTAAGCTCTTGGGCTTCATTGAGATGAATTGTCATAGGGATGACCCGGCCCCTCCTGGGCGGGTCATACCTAATAGTTATATACCCAACACTGTTGCTCCAAAATCTGACCGTTGTGAATGTGTCAGTGGGCCATTGGCTGGACCTCATGTCCAAAATGGTCATTTCCCATCTGGGAAGGCTGCGGCTATAAATAGCCACCCCACGCCGGCTTTGTCCAGTGGCTGCTCCATTTGATTTCTGAGAATATTGTTGAGCAACCCCCTCTCTGAGCGATTTGAGTTTAAAATCCATTGAGAGAAAAACCCAACAGCCGAAGAATTATATAGTGGTTCAGCATCATTGGAATCTAAGTTTAGTATGCTCCGCCTATTACTCTTGAGAGATGCAAGCACTCTAGACGGTTAGGTGTCAATTTCTTTAGAGACCAAGAGTGATTGTGGTTCTTGAAGAAGAAATTTGTATAGGTTCGGAGATCGCCTTCAAGTATCTACCACAATTGATCGGCATTGGTTGAGGAATCGATTGTCGAGAAGAATAGGGTGAAGAGAGTTTATCTTCCATGTTGAGTCATAGCCCCTCCAACTAGATGTAGTCCTTGGGCAGAAGGACGAACTGGTCGAACAAATACATTGTCGCCATCGAGCTCCTTCGTTCATCTCTGTTACTCAAGTTTACCTTCGTTGCATTCTATTCAAGTAATTTACTTTGATGCATGCTATAGTTTCCCTTCAGTTATAGCTTGTTTATCATTTATTCCGATGCTGGGTTCTGGGTGATTTGAGTTTTTCGAAGAAAATTTAAAACTCCCATTCACCCCCCATCTCGTAGACATACTTCGTTCCTACAATTCGTATCAGAGCAAGGTAGTCTGATACGTCTCCAATGTATCTATAATTTTTTATTGTTCCATGATATTATATTATCTGTTTGATGGGCTTTAATATGCACTTTTATATTATTTTTGGGGCTAACCTATTAACCAAAGGCCCAGTGCAAATTGCTGTTTTTTTGCCTATTTCAGTGTTTCGCAGAAAAGGAATATCAAACAGAATCCAAACGGAATGAAACCTTCGCGAGGATCTCTTTTGGAACAAACCCAATCCAGGACACTTGGAGTGGAGGTCAAGGAAGCAACGAGGCAGCCACGAGGTAGGGCGGCGCGCCCCCCACCCTCATGTGCCCCTCGTAGCTCCACCAACCTACTTCTTTCGCCTATATATACTCTTATACCCTGAAAACATCCAGAGAAGCCATGAAACCACTTTTCCACTACTGTAACCTTCTGTACCCATGAGATGCATGCTAGATAGCGGTCGATGTGTGGAGTAATAGCAGTAGATGCAGAATCGTTTCGGTCTACTTGACACGGAAGTGATGCCTATGTTTATGATCATGCCTAGATATTCTCAAAACTATGCGCTTTTCTATCAATTGCTCGACAGTAATTTGTTCACCCACAGTAATATATGCTATCTTGAGATAAGCCACTAGTGGAACCTATGGCCCCCGGGTCTACTTTACATCATATTAGTTTCCCGTCAACTAGCCATTTCTGTCGCCGTTTATTTTGCAATCTTTACTTTCCAATCTATACAAAAATACCGAAAATATTTATCTAATTATCTTTATCAGATCTCACTTTTGCAAGTGGCAGTGAAGAGATTGACAACCCCTTTATCGTGTTGGTTGCAAGGTTCTTATTTGTTTGTGCAGGTACTAGGCGATTTGCATGTAGTCTCCTACTGGATTGATACCTTGGTTCTCAAAAACTGAGGGAAATACTTACGCTACTTTTCTGCATCACCCTTTCCTCTTCAAGGGAAAACCAACGCATGCTCAAGAGGTAGCAACAAGGATTTCCGGTGCTGTTGCCGGGGAGATCTACGCCAAGTCAAGACATACCAAGTACCCATCACAAAGTCTTATCCATCACATTACATTATTTGCCATTTGCCTCTCGTTTTCCTCTCCCCCACTTCACCCTTGCCGTTTTATTCGCCTCTTTTCTGTTCACCCTTTTTCCGTTCACCTTCTTTCGCTTGCCTCTTGTGTGCCTGTTTGTTGGATTGATTGTTTGTCGCGATGGCTCAAGATAATACTAAATTATATGACTTCTCCAATACCAGCAACAATGATTTTATTGGCACTCCGATTGCTCCTCTTGCCGATGCTGAATCTTGTGAAATTAATACTGCTTTGCTGAATCTTGTCATGAAAGATCAATTTGCTGGCCTTCCTAGTGAAGATGTCGCTACCTATCTAAACAGCTTCGTTGATTTGTGTGACAGGCAAAAGAAGAAAGATGTGGATAATGATATTGTTAAATTGAAGCTATTTCCGTTTTCGCCTAGAGATCATGCTAAAACTTGGTTCTCTTCTTTGCCTAAAAATAGTATTGATTCATGGACTAAGTGCAAAGATGCTTTTATCTCTAAGTATTTTTCTCCCGCTAAGATCATCTTTCTTAGAAACGATATTATGAATTTTAAGCAACTTGATCATGAGCATGTTGCACAAGCGTGGGAGAGGATGTAATTAATGATATGCAATTGCCCTACACATGGTTTGAATTTATGGATGATTAAACGGAAATTTTATGCTGGATTGAATTTTGCTTCTAGAAATGTTTTAGATTCGACCGCGGGAGGCACTTTTATGGAAATCACTTTAGGAGAAGCTACTAAACTCCTAGATAATATTATGGTTAATTATTCTCAATGGCACACCAAAAGATCTACTAGTAAAAAAGTTCATGCGATAGAAGAGACTAATGTTTTCAACAGAAAGATGGATGAACTTATGAAATTGTTTGCTAATAAGAGTGTTTCTTCTGATCCTAATGATATGCATTTGTCCACTTTGATTGAGAATAATAATGAATCTATGTATGTGAATTTTGTTGGTAGGAACAATTTTGGTAACAACGCTTATAGAGGAAATTTTAATTCTAGGTCGTTCCCTAGTAATTCCTCTAATAATTATGGTAATTCCTACAACAACTCTTATGGAAATTTTAATAAGATACCCTCTGATTTTGAGACTAGTGTTAAAGAATTTATGAATTCGCAAAAGAATTTCAATGTTTTGCTTGAAGAAAAATTGCTTAAGATTGATGAGTTGGCTAGGAACGTGGATAGAATTTCTCTTGATGTTTATTCATTTAAACTTAGATCTATTCCACCTAAGAATGATATCAATGAGTCTCTCAAAGCCATGAGAATTTCCATTGATGTGTGCAAAGAAAGAACCGCTAGGATGCGTGCTAAAAAAGATTGCTTTGTAAAAGCGTGTTCTTCTAGTTTTCATGATAATAATGATGAAGATTTAAAGGTGATTGGTGTATCTCCTATTAAGTCTTTGTTTGCCAATATGAATCTTTATAAAGATGGGACTGGAGATGAGTCAACTTTAGTTAGAAGGCGTCCCAATGATTCAGAGTTTCTAGATCTTGATGCAAAAAGTGGCATTGAAGAGGTCAAAACTTTACATAGCAATGAACCCACTATTTTGGATTTCAAGGAATTTAATTATGATAATTGCTCTTTGATAGATTGTATTTCCTTGTTGCAATCCGTGCTAAATTCTCCTCGTGCTTATGATCAAAATAAAGCTTTTTACTAACCATATCATTGATGCTTTAATGCAATCTTATGAAGAAAAACTTGAATTGGAAGTTTCTATCCCTAGAAAACTTTATGATGAGTGGGAACCTACTATTAAAATTAAGATTAAAGATCATTAATGCTATGCTTTATGTGATTTGGGTGCTAGTGTTTGCATGATTCCAAAAACTTTGTGTGATGTGTTAGGTTTCCGTGAATTTGATGATTGTTCTTTAAATTTGCATCTTGCGGATTCCACCATTAAGCAACCTATGGGAAGGATTAATGATGTTCTTATTGTTGCAAATAGGAATTATGTGCCCGTAGATTTTGTTGTTCTTGATATAGATTGCAATCCCACGTGTCCTATCATTCTTGGTAGACCTTTCCTTAGAACGATTCGTGCAATTATTGCCATGAAAGAAGGAAATATTAGATTCCATTTTCCGTTAAGGAAAGGCATGGAACACTTTACTAGAAATAAAATTAAATTACCTTATGAATGTATTATGAGAGCCACATATGGATTGCATACCAAAGATGACAATACCTAGATCTATTCTTGTTTTTATGCCTAGCTAGGGGTGTTAAACGATAGCGCTTGTTGGGAGGCAACCCAATTTTATTTTTGTTCCTTGCTTTTTGTTCCTGTTTAGTAATAAATAAATCATCTATCCTCTGTTATTATTGTGTTTTTATGTTTTGATTAGTTTTTGTGCCAAGTAAAGCCTTTAGGATCTTCTTGGATGATTGTTATTTGATCTTGCTGAAAAAAGAAAAAGTTTGCGCTCACGAGAATAATTTTCAACTTTTTTACCAGAGAGCGATAAAATACTAATTCCAATTTCAGTAGATCAATATACAAATTATTTAGGACGTCCTAATTTATTAGGATTTTTGGATTTATAGAAGTATTCGAAACCTACAGATTACTACAGATTGTTCTGTTTTTGACAGATTCTGTTTTTCGTGTGTTATTTGCTTATTTTGATGAATCTATGCCTAGTATCGGGGGGTGTGAACCATAGAGAAGTTGTAATACAATAGTTTTAACACCAATATAAATAAATAATGAGTTCATTACAATACCTTAAAGTGGTGGTTTGTTTTCTTATACTAACGGAACTCATGAGATTTTCTGTTGACTTTTGTGTTGTGAAGTTTTCAAGTTTTTGGGTAAAGATTTGATAGATTTTAGAACAAGGAGTGGCAAGAGCCTAATCTTGGGGATGCCCAGGGCACCCCAAGGTAAAATTCAAGGACAACCGAAAGCCTAAGCTTGGGGATGCCCCGGAAGGCATCCCCTCTTTCGTCTTCATCTATCGGTAACTTTACTTGAGGCTATATTTTTATTCACCACATGATATGTGTTTTGCTTGGAGCATATTGTATGATTTGAGTATTTGCTTTTTAGTTTACCACAATCATCCTTTCTGTACACACCTTTTGGAGAGACACACATGAATCGGAATTTATTACAATACTCTATGTGCTTCACTTATATCTTTTGAGCTAGATAATTTTGCTCTAGTACTTCACTTATATCTTTTTAGAGCACGATGGTGGTTTTATTTTATAGAAATTATTGATCTCTCATGATTCACTTAAGTTATTTTGAGAGTCCTTTAAAATAGCATGGTAATTTGCTTTGTCTATAAAATTAGTCGTAATATGATAGGCATCCAAGATGGGTATAATAAAAACTTTCATATATAGTGCATTAAATACTATGAGAAGTTTGATTCTTGATAGTTGTTTTGAGATATAAAGCTGGTAATATTAGAGTTGTGCTAGTTAAGTAATTGTGGAATTGAGAAATACTTGTGTTGAAGTTGGCAAGTCCCGTAGCATGCACGTATGGTAAACGTTGTGTGACGAATTTGAAGCATGGGGTGTTCTTTGATTGCTTTCCATATGAGTGGCGGTCGGGGACGAGCGATGGTCTTTTCCTACCAATCTATCCCCCTAGGAGCATGCGCGTAGTGCTTGGTTTTGATGACTTGTAGATGTTTGCAATAAGGATGTGAGTTTTTTGTGACTAATGTTGAGTCCATGGATTATACGCACTCTCACCCTTCCATCATTGCTAGCCTCTTCTGTACCGTGCATTGCCCTTTCTCACCTCGAGAGTTGGTGCAAACTTGTAACATCCCAAATTTTCAATTTGGAATGTTATACATAGCCATCCATGCATATCATATTTTATTCGCATTTCGTCTCACGATCCTCGAAATCCTAAGCAACTCAAGGACCCTCGGAGAGAGTTGGGGATTTCCCGGTTTTCAAATTTGATCTTTATCAAATCTTGAAAACGAGGATTTTTGGTTTTAATTATTTTCTCTCCAAAAATATTTCACACTAAAATATATGAGAGGAGATAATATGACTTCTCCAAGATAATTGAAATATTGGAGGAAAAATATTAAAACCAAACAATTGTTTTATTTGGATTTTATTGCAATTTTGTTTGCATTAGAAAAATTGCACGTTTTCCAAAATTGCATTTTAGGGCCAAGAAAATGTTCATCTCGTTCTAAATATTTATTTAGACGGTGAAAATTTATTTTGGCATTTTTAGATTTTATTTATTTTTTTACAATTTATTTCGGTCGGCGAAATTATTTTTTAAAAAAAAGAGGTTCCCGCGCCGACTGGGCCTAAGGCCCAGCCGCGCCAGGCCGCCACCGCCGCCTTCCCCGCGAGCGCCGCCGCCGCCGACTCGGACTAGGAGTCCGAGCCGGACTCCTTTCCGCCGCCGTGTCTTGCCCCCTCCTCCAAGCCGCCCCGGCCCGCCCTTATATACGCCGCCACCCCCGCCCCCGACACCCCACCACACCACCGCCGCCCGCGCCGCCACCTGCCGCCTACCTCCGGCGAGCGCCGCCACCCCCTATGCCGCCGCCCCGCCGGACCTCTCGCCGGAGGTAGCCGCCGCGCCCCGCCGCCGGTTTTTTTATAAAGATTTTTAGAACCGTAGATCCGTTTTTTTCTGATTCGCCGGTTTTTCTCGGTTCTTCTATTTGGCGGACGTTCGTCCGAACAATCATTTTAACAAACGGTTCTTCGCCCATTAGAAACAGCCAACGAACGCTCGTTTGTTAGTCTGTTTGTCAGTTTTCTTTTATCGGATTTATTCCGTGATTTTCTCTGATCGCGATTTTTGATCCGATCTTAGTTTCTGTTTTTCTTTTCGCTCATTAGTCAGAATCCGGCGATTCAAGCACCTGGAGTTTTGTCTCGGAACCCTCTTTCCGCTTAACCAACTCAAACAAGTTTTCTCTACTGTAAAATTTGAGCTAATTTCAGATTAGTAAACGAAGCTTCTTTCTTTCGCCGTTTGAGCTTCGTTGCTCCATTTGTTTCGATTCTGGAGTTCTTAAGTTGAAACTTCTGGTCAACCTCTTTTGTTTGAGTTTTGCTTGTGCATCATTGCTTGTTACTTATGTGTGCTATTGTTTGCTTGCGATATAACACCCGGAGTGCGAAGCGTGCTACTACGAGTCCCTAGGTTTCGCAGATCGTCAGCAAGGCAAGTAACACTTTGATCATATCCCTTTTATCACCCAGTTTTTATGCATTAGTCTCAATCCTCAAAAATTGCATGATTAGGATGTTGTTAACTTGTGGGTTGGGAAGTAGTCGATGAGGTAGAACCTATTGCCCTGTTACATTCAAACCCTTGGGAGTTACTCTACGCGTTGCTTATATATACTATGCTATGCTATGCTCGTAGACGTGGTTTGGGTTTGGGTGAAATACATGACAGATGTGAGCTTGTTAATTAATGGTTCAACTTAAGGTGGCAACTTAATCAAACATCTGGGTGGATTGAGGCACCTGGAGTACCTAGTGTTGCCTGTATTTTTTTGGAAATCCCGGAGTACCCGTGTGATCTTCCTATGGACCGCCACCCAGGCTCAAAGGGAACTGAGATTATTCATGCTAGAAACTTCCGTGTGCGGCCACAAGCTATTATGGGCTCTAGCATAGTTGAGTAAGTTACATGAAGCTCTTGAAGAGGCAGATCAGCAGGTAGTGGGATGTAGGTTTGGTATGGTATGGTCTGTCCGGAGTAGAGAGTTAATGTTTCTGAAAGACTGTGTCTCGGTCATCCGTTTCTCAAACACCATGTAGTGCGAGAAATCCAATGGAGGCGATCGAGTCTTGTGGGGAAAAGTGCGCAAACCTCTGCAGAGTGTAAAAACTAATCATGGTTAGCTGTGTCCCCGGTTATGGACAATTCTTGAGTATCTAGTACTTGGATTATCACATGTATCTCATCACTCTTAATTAATATTATTGGGTTGTTAATCACTTTAATTGGGATTGAGTTGGAGGAACCTTCTCAATGATGTTTCAACTACCATGATAGTTAAATAAAATCTATTCCTTTGTTGTAGGGAAAAATTGGCTCTTCGCAAAACTGTAACCATAGAGCTTTCCACCAGCCAAATATGCATGTAGTGATAGCATTATTCTGTTCTTGCTTTACTGTGTTGCATTGCCAGCAGATTCCATGTGCTGACCCGTTTTCGGGCTGCAACATATTATGTTGCAGACTTTTCAGATGAGGAGTAAGGTTCGTTAGGTTGTTGCCGTGCAGCTCAGCTATGCCGTTAGAGTTGATGGACTCACTTTATCTTCCAAGCCTTCCGCTGTTATCGTATTAGATGGCCTTAAGCCATATTATTGTAATAAGTTCTCTCTTGAGACATTCGATGTAATTAGTGTGTGATTGCTACTCTGTTATAAATCCTTTGAGTACTGTGTGTGTTAGCATTACCGATCCAGGGATGGCACTGAAGCACAGAGACTTGACCATCTGAGGTCGAGTCGCTACAAGATGGTATCAGAGCACACGCTGAGTGTAGGACATGACCACTAAGATAAACCCTAGGTCACCCTTCTCTTGTAATTTCTAACTCCTCTCCATTTTCTACTCTTTAGGATGGCAGAGATGAAGAACAAGTTTGCCCAACCGGATGAAGACACACCTTTTGGACGTCACTTGAAGGAAGTCACTAGGTACCTGAACATTGGAATACCAAGTTTCACAGGGACGTACAACGCCACTTTACCTGAAGAGGAGCGCTGGAGGATACAAGTACAAGTTCCAGGAAGGACGTTCTCGCCAACTTCTAAACCCATAGAGTTTTCTTTCGAAGCACCCACCTGGAGTCTAGGCAAGAGCATGGCAGCCCACATTACCATTGGACGCATTGGAGAAGTTTACAACAGGGAACTTAAGGACACTATTTACCAAATATGTGGGCGCCGAGACGAGCAATGGGAAGTAATCAGCACCAGGAAGGATAGATCCATTGCAGCTTTCATCCAGGAGTTAAACCAGCACATCCGACGTCAGGAAAACCAGATGTGCGCGAACATGATGGACTTAAAAAAGGCGAAGACTAGAATCATCGAACTGGAGGAAGAACTCAAGTTTACACGCGATGGATATGAGGAGGAAATCAAGACACTACTTGAGAAGAATGACGACCTAGTCAAGAAGATCGGAGTATTCATGGGAGGACCAGCACCAATAGAAGAAGAATAAGAACCCAAGGAGATACGCCTCGAGGACTACATCATCATCGATGACACCGATTCCGATCCTAGTGATGATGACTATGAAGACGAAGCTGGAGCAGACGTCATGGAGTCTTCCACCGATCAAAATTTCTAGATGACTACCATATATCACTAGTATTCCCCCATGTATTTAGTAGTAGTTGAGCACTTGTGCGATAGTTCTAGATCATTTGTATGCCCTTGCTTGATTGATTGAGTGAAATGATTGTGTTTGTCTCATGTGCATATGGGTAGTGTTTTCTCATTAGACCCCCTTCTCTATTCTAATCTCTTCCATCTAAACCCTCAGATGCCTCCAAGACGTGACACCGGTTTTGCCTTCCCACCGGAGCTCACCTAGTTGATCCAACAGCAAAATACCTTGATGCAATTGCTAGTTCAGAATCAGGGCAACAACAACAACAACAACAACAACAACCCGCCGCCCGTGGACAACCTAGCCCATTTTCTAAGGTTACAGCCGCCAGTGTTTTCCAGTAGCACCGAGCCCATAGTTGCGGATGATTGTTGCGCCGTATTGGAAGGGAGTTAACCACTGTAGGTTGCACAGATGCTGAGAGAGTGCGCTTTGCCGCACATCAATTGGATGGACCAGCAACCTCATGGTGGGAGAATTACACATCCACTTTTCCTATAGCCAATGTCACTTGGGACCAGTTTCAGCAAGCTTTCCGCACAGCCCATGTCTCCACTGGAGCTATGCAAATGAAGAACGGGAGTTCCGCAACTTACGCCAGGGGAACCATACTGTGGCTCAGTACGTGGATGAGTTTAGCAAGTTATCTCGCTACGCCCCTGATGATGTGGCCACAGATGCAGCGAAACAGGAGAAGTTTATGGAAGGGCTGAATGATGAGATGAGTATGCAGTTGATGGTAGCAACCTTCAACAACTACCAGGAGTTGGTAGATAAGGCTCTTATGATTGAAGGGAAGCAGCAGCAGATTGAGAGCCGCAAGAGAAAGTATGGACAAGGGAAGTATAACTCTGGAGCTCAGCAGAAGCCTCGCCTAACCCCGAACTCGAGAGGACTTGTTCATAACCATGGAGGTCACAACCACACTAGAGGAGGATCGCATAACCACAATGGATCTAAGAATGGGAATGAGAACGGAACCAACAATAATCATAACCGCCCCAACCCAGCCACACCCGCCAAAAGGGACTTAAGTCATGTTACTTGTTTCAAGTGCGGGAAGACTGGACACTACGCCACGGAGTGCCCTAAAGGAAAGAATGTAAATGGAAATGGGAGCGCTGGGAAGAAGCCAAATCCATTCAACAAAGGACAAGTGAACCACGTTAACGTGGAGGAGGTTGAAGAGCAGCCGGACGCGATAATAGGTAAGTTTATGGTTAAGTCATTTACCGCTCTTGTTCTTTTCGATACTGGTGCATCGCATTCATACATATCAAGGGGATTCATGGATAAGTTTAAGCTACGAACCCAGACCGTTAGGACCCCTCTTTTAGTGAGTTCACCTGGAGCAGAGTTTATGGCTAGCCGATGGTGTGACCAGATACCCTTAACCATTTGTACACATGTTTTTCCGTCCGACCTAATTATCTTGGAGTCGCAAGGATTGGATGTGATATTGGGTCTGGACTGGATGTAAAAGTTTGGAGGAAGCATTGACTGTGCTAATAAGTCGATTTATCTCACCACTCTGGAAGGAAAAAGGATTAAGTATGTATCTAGGCATGTGCCTAGGAGGAGTGAGGTGAATGCCCTTACGGGAGTTATTCAGGAGGAAGTGCCTGTAGTGAAGGATTACCCGGATGTTTTTCCAGAGGAGTTACCAGGCATGCCACCGGATAGAGACATTGAGTTTTTGATAGAACTGTTGCCAGGTACCGGACCAATATCCAAGAGACCCTATCGGATGCCCGCAAATGATCTGGAAGAAATTAAGAAACAGATCAAGGAATTATTGGAGAAAGGATACATCCGAAGAAGTTCATCACCTTGGGGAGCCCCAGTACTTTTGGTTGAGAAGAAGGATAAATCCCTGAGGATGGTTGTTGATTATCGAGCATTAAATGAAGTGACGATTAAGAACAAGTACCCACTGCCGATGATCAACGATCTGTTTGATCAGTTGCAGGGAGCTAAAGTGTTTTCGAAGATCGATTTGCGATCAGGGTATCATCAGTTGAAGATACGAGAGAAGGACATACCAAAGACAGCATTCACAACACGATATGGATTATACGAGTACACGGTCATGTCATTTGGACTGACTAACGCCCCTGCCTATTTCATGAGCATGATGAACAAGGTGTTCATGGAGTATTTGGACAAGTTTGTTGTGGTGTTTATTGATGATATTATGGTATACTCGAAGAACGAGGAGGAGCACAAGGAGCATTTGCGCTTAGTTCTCAAGAAACTCAGGGAACGCCAGTTGTATGCTAAGTTCAGCAAATGCGAATTTTGGTTGAAGGAAGTCGGGTTCCTTGGACATGTTATATCGGGAGAATGTATAGCAGTAGACCCCAGCAAAATTCAGTCAGTCACTGAATGGTTGGCACCCACTTCAGTTAGCGAGATCCGCGGTTTTCTTGGACTCGCAGGATACTACCGGAGATTCATCGAGAATTTTTCCAAGATTGCAAAGCCAATGACTGAACTGTTGAAGAAGGATACTAAGTTTAAATGGATAGAAGATTGCGAGGCAAGTTTCCAGGAATTGAAGAAACGCTTGACTACAGCGCCAGTGCTAACACTGCCAGATATACATAAGGAGTTCCAAGTGTACTGCGATGCCTCACGCTTAGGACTTGGATGTGTGCTTATGCAGGACGGGAGAGTTGTTTCGTATGCCTCACGACAACTGAAACCTCATGAGTTAAACTATGCCACACATGATTTGGAGCTAGCAGTCGTAGTACATGCATTGAATACTTGGAGACATTACCTTATTGGAAACCGTTGTGATGTGTACACGGACCATAAGAGTTTGAAGTACATTTTCACCCAGAAGGAGTTGAACCTTCGACAGAGGAGATGGTTGGAACTTATAAAGGATTATGACATGAAGCTACACTATCATCCAGGAAAGGCCAATGTCGTAGCAGACGCTTTGAGCCAGAAGAGTTATGCTAATATCCTTGAAATCAAGGGACTGCCGAAGGAATTAGCAAAGGACATCCTGGAACTTCGATTGGAGATTGTTCCTAGAGGATTTATTGCAACAATGGAGGTCCAGTCGACATTGCTGGACAAAATTCAGGAAGCTCAGAAGGATGACAAAGATATTGCCGAGATAAAGGAGAAGATGGGCGAAGGAAAGGCCAAAGGTTTTCGTGAGGATGAGCACGATACCCTATGGTTTGAGGACCGAGTTTATGTGCCCAATAACCAGGAGATCAGGAAGTTAATACTTCACGAGGCCCATGACTCACCCTAATCGATACACCCCGGAAACACCAAAATGTATCTGGATTTGAAGGAATGTTTCTGGTGGACCGGTATGAAGAAGGATATTGCCGAGTATGTCGCCATATGTGATGTATGTCAGCGTGTGAAGGCAGAACATCAGAAGCCAGCAGGACTGTTACAGCCTATGCCGATACCCGAATGGAAGTGGGATAAACCGGGCATGGACTTTATCACCGGATTGCCCAAGACCAAAGCAGGATATGATTCCATATGGGTAGTAGTTGATCGCTTGGCCAAAGTAGCTCACTTCATCCCAGTGAAAACCATCTATACGAGTGCAAAGTTGGCCAAGATATATATGTCCAGGATAGTATGTCTGCATGGAGTTCCGAGGACCATCGTATCAGATCGAGGAACACAGTTTACCTCAAAGTTTTGGCACCAGTTGCACCAGACTTTGGGAACGAGATTGGAGTTTAGTACAACATTTCACCCGCACACGGATGGACAAACAGAGAGAGTCAACCAAATTTTGGAGGACATGTTGAGAGCCTGTGCGCTAGATTATGGATCTAGTTGGGATGACAATTTGCCATACGCCGAGTTTTCATACAACAATAGCTATCAAGCCAGTTTGAAGATGGCCCCATTTGAAGCCCTGTATGGACGAAGGTGCAGAACACCGTTGATGTGGGACGAGGTAGGAGACCGACAGTTGTTTGGACCAGACTTGATCAAGGAGTCTGAGGAGAAGGTTAAATTGATTCGTGACAGACTGAAGATTGCTCAGTCCAGGCAGAAGAGTTATGCAGACTCAAAACGCAAGGAGGTAACCTATGAAATTGGAGATCGAGCATATCTGCGAGTATCACCCTTGCGAGGAGTGAAACGTTTTGGATTTAAGGGAAAGTTAGCCCCGAGATTTGTAGGACCGTATCGTATTTTGAAACGGATGGGAGAAGTTGCCTACAAGTTGGAGTTACCCGAGGGATTGTCAGGAGTTCATGACGTGTTTCACGTTTCACAGCTGAAGAAGTGTCATGCTGAGATGGCAGATGTACCGCTAAGAGATACAGTACCCCTGGAGGCGATTCAGTTGGATAGTGATTTGACTTATGAGGAGAAACCAGTTAAGATTCTTGAGTTTGACAGCAGAGTCACCCGCAGTAAGGTTATCAAGTTTTGTAAAGTTCAGTGGAGCCACCATACCGAGGATGAAGCCACCTGGGAACGGGAGGATGATCTTCGCAAAGACCACCCACACCTATTTTCTAGCCAACCCGAATCTCGAGGGCGAGATTCATCTTAAGGGGGGTAGGTTTGTAACATCCCAAATTTTCAATTTGGAATGTTATACATAGCCATCCATGCATATCATATTTTATTCGCATTTCGTCTCGCGATCCTCGAAATCCTAAGCAACTCAAGGATCCTCGGAGAGAGTTGGGGATTTCCCGGTTTTCAAATTTGATCTTTATCAAATCTTGAAAACGAGGATTTTTGGTTTTAATTATTTTCTCTCCAAAAATATTTCACACTAAAATATATGAGAGGAGATAATATGACTTCTCCAAGATAATTGAAATATTGGAGGAAAAATATTAAAACCAAACAATTGTTTTATTTGGATTTTATTGCAATTTTGTTTGCATTAGAAAAATTGCACGTTTTCCAAAATTGCATTTTAGGGCCAAGAAAATGTTCATCTCATTCTAAATATTTTATTTAGACGGTGAAAATTTATTTTGCAATTTTTAGATTTTTTGTTTAGGATTTATTTCGGTCGGCGAAATTATTAAAAAAAAAAGAGGTTCCGTGCCGACTGGGCCTAAGGCCCAGCCGCGCCAGGCCGCCGCCGCCTTCCCCGCGAGCGCCGCCGCCGCCGACTCGGACTAGGAGTCCGAGCCGGACTCCTCTCCACCGCCGTGTCTTGCCCCCTCCTCCAAGCCGCCCCGCCCCGCCCTTATATACGCCGCCACCCCCGCCCCCAACACCCCACCACACCACCGCCGCCCACGCCGCGCCAAGCCGCCGCCGCCGCAGTCCGCGTCGCCGCCGAGCGCCGCCGCCCCCTAAGCCGCCGCCACGCCGGACCTCTCGCCGGAGGTAGCCGCCGCGCCCCGCCGCCGGTTTTTTTATAAAGACCGACCGGTTTTTTTAGAACCCTAGATCCGCTTTTTTGGATTCGCCGGTTTTTCTTGGTTCTTCTATTTGGCGGATGTTCGTCCGAACGATTGTTTTAACGAACGGTTCTTCGCCGTTTAGAAACAGCCAACGAACGCTCATTCGTTAGTCTGTTCGTCAGTTTTCTTTTATCGGATTTATTCCGCGATTTTCTCTGATCGCGATTTCTGATCCGATCTTAGTTTCTGTTTTTCTTTTCATTCGTTAGTCGGAATCAGGCGATTCAAGCGCCTGGATTTTCGTCTCGAAACACTCTTTCCGCTTAACCAACTCAAACAAGTTTTCTCTACTATAAAATTTGACCTAGTTTCAGATTAGTAAACGAAGCTTCTTTCTTTCGCCGTTTGAGCTTCGTTGCTCCGTTTGTTTCGATTCTTTTTGCGAACCGGAGTTCTTAAGTTGGAACTTCTGGCGAACCTCTTTTGTTTGAGTTTTGCTTGTGCATCGTTGCTTGTTACTTATGTATGCTATTGTTTGCTTGTGATAGAACACCCGGAGTGCGAAGCGTGCTACTACGAGTCCCTAGGTTTCGCAGATCATCAGCAAGGCAAGTAACACTTTGATCATATCTCTTTTATCACCCAGTTTTTATGCATTAGTCTCAATCCTCAAACATTGCATGATTAGGATGTTATTAACTTATGGGTTGGGATGTAGTCGATGAGGTAGAACCTATTGCCCTGTTACATTCAAACCCTTGGGAGTTACTCTACGCGTTGCTTATATATACTATGATATGCTATGCTCGTAGACGTGGTTTGGGTTTGAGTGAAATACATGACAGATGTGAGCTTGTTAATTAATGGTTCAACTTAAGGTGGCAACTTAATCAAACATCTGGGTGGATTGAGGCACCTGGAGTACCCAGTGTTGCCTGTATTTTTTGGAAATCCCGGAGTACCCGTGTGATCTTCCTATGGACCGCCACCCAGGCTCAAAGGGAACTGAGATTATTCATGCTAGAAACTTCTGTGTGCAGCCACAAGCTATTATGGGCTCTAGCATAGTTGAGTAAGTTATGTGAAGCTCTTGAAGAGGCAGATCAGCAGGTAGTGGGATGTAGGTTTGGTATGGTCTGTCTGGAGTAGAGAGTTAATGTTTCTAAAAGACTGTGTCTCGGTCATCCGTTTCTCAAACACCATGTAGTGTGAGAAATCCAATGGAGGCAATCGAGTCTTGTGGGGAAAAGTGCGCAAACCTCTGCAGAGTGTACAAACTAATCATGGTTAGTCGTGTCCCCGGTTATGGACAATTCTTGAGTATCTAGTACTTGGATTATCACATGTATCTCATCACTCTTAATTAATATTGTTGGGTTGTTAATCACTTTAATTGGGATTGAGTTGGAGGAACCTTCTCAATGATGTTTCAACTACCATGATAGTTAAATAAAATCTATTCCTTTGTTGTACGGAAAAATTGGCTTTTTGCAAAACTGTAACCATAGAGCTTTCCACCAGCCAAATATGCATGTAGTGATAGCATTATTCTGTTCTTGCTTTACTGTGTTGCATTGCCAGCATATTCCATGTGCTGACCCGTTTTCGGGATGCAACATATTATGTTGCAGACTTTTCAGACGAGGAGTAAGGTTCGTTAGGTCGTTGCCGTGCAGCTCAGCTATGCCGTTGGAGTTGATGGACTCACTTTATCTTCCAACCCTTCTGCTGCTATCGTATTAGATGGCCTTAAGCCATATTATTGTAATAAGTTCTCTCTTGAGACATTCGATGTAATTAGTGTGTGATTGCAACTCTGTTATAAATCCTTCGAGTACTGTGTGTGTCAGCATTACCGATCCAGGGATGACACTGAAGCACAGAGACTTGACCATCTGAGGTCGGGTCGCTACAAAACTTCACCGGTGCATCTAAACCCCGTGATATGATACGCTCTATCACACATAAGCCTCCTTATATCTTCCTCAAAACAGCCACCATACCTGCCTATTATGGCATTTCCATAGCCATTCCGAGATATATTGGCATGCAACATTCCACCGTTCCGTTTATTATGACACGCTCCACCATTGTCATATTGCTTTGCATGATCATGTAGTTGACATCGTATTTGTGGCAAAGCCACCTTCATAATTCTTTCATACGTGTCACTCTTGATTCATTGCATATCCCGGTACATCGCCGGAGGCATTCACATAGAGTCATATTTTGTTCTAAGTATCGAGTTGTAATTCTTGAGTTGTAAGTAAATAAAAGTGTGATGATTTTCATTATTAGAACATTGTTCCATGTGAAGAAAGGATGATGGAGACTATGATTCCCCCACAAGTCCGGATGAGATTCCGAACGAAAAAAAGAGAGGCCATAAAAAAGAGAGAAAAGGCCCAAAGAAAAAAATGAGAGAAAAAGAGAGAAGGGGCAATGTTACTATCCTTTTTCCACACTTGTGCTTCAAAGTAGCACCATGATCTTCATGATAGAGAGTCTCCTATTTTTTCACTTTCACATACTAGTGGGAATTTTTCATTATAGAACTTGGCTTGTATATTCCAATGATGGGCTTCCTCAAAATGCCCTAGGTCTTCATGAGCAAGCAAGTTGGATGCACACCCACTTAGTTTTTTTGTTGAGCTTTCATATATTTATAGCTCTAGTGCATCTGTTTCATGGCAATCCCTACTCCTTCCATTGACATCAATTGATGGGCATCTCCATAGCCCGTTGATTAGCCGCGTCAATGTGAGACTTTCTCCCTTTTTGTCTTCTCACACAACCTCCGTCATCATATTATATTCCACCCATAGTGCTATGTCCATGGCTCGCGCTCATATATTGCACGAAAGTTGAAAGAGTTTGAAAAGGCTAAATATGAAACAATTGCTTGGCTTGTCATTGGGGTTGTGCATGATGGGAGCATTTTGTGTGACGAAGATGAAGCATGTCCAAACTATATGATTTTGTAGGGATAAGCTTTCTTTGGCTATGTTATTTTGATAAGACATAATTGCTTGGTTAGCATGCTTGAAGTATTATTACTTTTATGTCAATATTAAAACTTCTGTCTAGAATCTTTTGGATCTAAACATTTATGCCGCAATAAAGAGAATTACATTGAAAATTATGTTAGGTAGCATTCCACATCAAAAATTCTGTTTTTATCATTTACCTACTCGAGGACGAGCAGGAATTAAGCTTGGGGATGCTTGATACGTCTCCAACGTATCTATAATTTTTGATTGTTCCATGCTATTATATTATCTGTTTTGGATGTTTAATGGGCTTTAATCTGCACTTTTATATTATTTTTGGGACTAACCTATTAACCGAAGGCCCAGTGCAAATTGTTGTTTTTTGCCTATTTCAGTGTTCCGCAGAAAAGGAATATCAAACGGAATCCAAATGGAATGAAACCTTCGCAAGGATCTTTTTTGGAACAAACGCAACCCAGGAGACTTGGAGTGGAGGTCAAGGAAGCAACGAGGCGGCCACGAGGTAGGGAGGCGCGCCCCCAACCCTCGTGGGCCCCTCGTAGCTCCACCGACCTACTTCTTTCGCCTATATATACTATTATACCCTGAAAACATCCAGGGGAGCCACAAATCCACTTTTCCACCATGATAACCTTCTGAAACTGTGAGATCCCATCTGGGGACCTTTTCCAGCGATCTGCCGGAGGGGGATTCGATCACGGAGGGCTTCTACATCAACACCATAGCCTCTCCGATGATGTGTGAGTAGTTTATCACAGACCTTTGGGTCCATAGTTATAAGATAGATGGCATCTTCTCTCTCTTTGGATCTCAGTACAAAGTTCTCCTCGATGTTCTTGGAGATCTATTTGATGTAATTCTTTTTGCGGTGTGTTTGCCGAGATCCAATCAATTGTGGGTTTATGATCAAGTTGATCTATGAACAATATTTGATTTTTCTCTGAATTCTTATATGCATGATTTGATATCTTTGCAAGTCTCTTCGAATTATCAGTTTGGTTTGGCCTACTAGATTGATCTTTCTTGCAATGGGAGAAGTGCTTAGCTTTGGGTTCAATCTTGCGGTGTCCTTTCCCAGTGACAGTAGGGGCAGCAAGGCATGTATTGTATTGTTGCCATCGAGGATAAAAAGATTGGGTTTGTATCATATTGCTTGAGTTTATCCCTCTACATCATGTCATCTTGCCTAATGCGTTACTCTGTTCTTATGAACTTAATACTCTAGATGCATGATGGATAGAGGTCGATGTGTGGAGTAATAGTAGTAGATGCAGAATCGTTTCGGTCTACTTGACATGGACGTGATGCCTATGTTTTTGATCATGCCTAGATATTCTCATAACTATGCTCTTTTCTATCAATTGCTCGGCAGTAATTTGTTCACCCACCGTAATATATGCTATCTTGAGAGAAGCCACTAGTGAAACCTATGGCCCCCGGGTCTACTTTACATCATATT